>NC_056726.1:900597705-900610205 GCF_019279795.1 Protopterus annectens | reverse complement strand
GATAGCACTCAACAGACAGAATGCCACTGATATATCAGAGACAAGACCTGTGTGGTGAACAGACAAAACATAACAGGCAAACCTCTGGCCATCATGTGGATAGGCCCACAGTTGAGAGTTATCCAGACAGACTACATTCCATGCTAAACTAGCATGTACACATAAACCCTGTAAAACTAGCAGTATGCAATACATATAACAACAGTACTCCCACTGTCCGTAGGTCTGGAACATTATACAAATATGTAGTTGGCCTGTGTCTGCAAGTCCTGTTGTAAAATGTCTTGCTACCTGCTGTCTGTAACACTGCTTCCCACACACAGGAAGGACGTCTTCCATACAGGAAAGGTAAAGGGACAATGCCCACATGATATAGTAATATATAGTAGTGGGTTGCCATGACAGTGGCAATTGGAAGTACTTCCCAGCTGGCTGCATGGCAGTAGCAAGTGATGAGCACTGATTGGTGCAGAGGCCATCACCTGATCATGTGCATTACCTGCAAAATCCATGCTGCAATCTATGCAAAGCAGCTCAATCCCTGTAGTGGAGGGAGAGAAAGAGAGACAGAGAGTGAAACAAACAAACAAACATACAAACAAACAAATAAAAAAAACAGGAAAAATGTTTCTAAACCAACTAAAACTACAAAACAACCCTATATAACTAAGGGGACACATACAAATGTACTCAGAATAGAGGACAATACTACAACAGGTATGAGAAATAGTTATGCATGTAATTGAATGTAGTACTTTGTCTATAATAATAGGATAGATGATGTGGAAAGATTTATATGTGCCATCAAGAGTTGTTGTGATGATGCCCTTTGAACAACTGCAATGGACATAGCGTCTGGCCCTGTGGGCCTATAAACTGTGCAAATCAGCACTGAATGACAAGATGTAAGCTATCATAGTGTGTGTTTTGTACCTCAAGACATGTATATTAGTGTGGCAAAAAGCTGGTGGTGGAAGTAATGCCATTATGACAGACACGTGTTTCAGACCCTACCACTTGCAGGACAGACATGTTAATGTGAAATGTAGCATGCAAAAATGCCATAGGTGTGTAATAGGCTTACCTGCAATCTGTCCCTATATATATCCCCCTAATGTTAGGCTGTGTCCACATGTGACACCTGTCTGTGTTGTAGCAAGGCAGAACAGTGTAGCTGTAGAGGAAGGAGAGTTAGAGAGTGTGGACCTGATGTTTAAATGCACCCCATGTATATATAGATATATATGTGTGTGTTTGTGTATATATATGTGTGTGTGTGTGTGTGTGTGTGTGTGTGTGTGTGTGTGTGTGTGTGTATATATATCTATACACACACACACACATTTCCCCTACTGTTTAATGACAGTACTGCACGATATATGTGAGAGAACATCACATATATATATATATATATATATATATATATATATATATATATATATATACAGTAGTAAGTGGTTGCAAAATGGACAGTAATGTCTGGTGTGAAATCCATGTTGGGAACACATTGCCCTTGTTTGGGAAGGTGGGATTGGTATGTTGGCGAAAGACAGTAGGTATATTTAGGGAGGTAGGTTGGATTGGAAGACAGACAAGACAGCATACAGGGGCAGTATATGACATGTGGTGGGTAAACACCTTTGATGGGGATTAGTGTTTGGAATATGTAAGCCCATGATCCCTTATATGGAAACAATGGGACCAAGGTCCCCACCCATGGGCAGTCACAACTGCACCTTCATGGCCCTGAATGTGCCTGGGCTAGGGGCTGAGTAGGAGGAGCATGCGGACCCTGTGATTGTGTACAGAGGGCCTTAAGGTGGTGTAGCACATCCCTCAAGTGTCTGTGGAGCTCCTTATGCACCAGATCCTGGACCTGACTTCGGGTGACATGATCCTGTCTGGGTGTGCTCCCAGGCGGGGTGTACACCATCGCCTGAGGTGGTTCCACCTTAAGGTAGTACAGGACCAGCAGATGATGAGGTCCCGGGGTTGGTCCCAGATGTGATTTGGCCTAATAACATGGCCAGATGAGGTGGGAAAGGTGGTTCTGCTGGGAACTGTCTTCCCAAACATGCTATTGTGTTACAGTTATAGAACATATGTGGGTAGTAATAGTCCACACATTCCAGGATAATGTCTAACAGCATGCATAGATATCCCCATTAATACAAAAGCATGTTTGGGAAGACAGTTCCCAGCAGAACCACCTCTCCCACCTCATGTGGCCATGTTACCAGGCCACATCACATCTGGGACCCACCCCGGGACCTCAGCTAGAGCGTCTTCTGTGTGGAGACATGCATGAATGGGCGTACCTTCATTGAAGGTTGTGTGTCAGGCCTGGCAAGCCGGTACGTAAAAATCAACTGCCAATCATTAGCGGACCAGAGTTCTGCTGTGGCGACCCCTAACCTAGCCAAAAGACACAAATAAACATAGCAAATAGAACACATGCATTTATGGAACCATAGAGGCCCTTACAATGGCTTGCAGGTGACATTGTTCATAACAAGCCACCACTGATAATTTTTCAACATGGAACATGACTACAAACACATTGCACAAATTGTTGTACAATATGATATATGTCCCAACAATAGGTTTGCTGTAAACATACCCATTGAGTTGTGTGATCAGATTGTTGTTGCAGATATGGTGGGGGAGAGGGACAGAGATGTGTATTAGCAACTATTATATCCTTGCAGTATGAGGTCATCAGAACTTTTTTCCTCTTTATGTCTTTCAGGCACCATGTCACGGGAGCGATTGCTGGTGTACTCCCCAGAAGAATGAGGTGATCATACAACACCTGGTGCAGCATTACCACACCCTGTTTGAATGTACAGCCCATGCTCTGCTGGAGAGGGCTACCCTGTGGAATGATCTTGTCCACAGGGTAAATGATGTCAGCCTGCATAACCGCAGTTATGAGCAGGTCCGACATCGAAGCACTGGCCTACTCCGCCATGCCATTCAGCATGCTGCTGCAGTCAGGAGGGACTAGCTAGCGACAGGGGGGTCATGTCATCCAGCCACCCGATACATGCTGAGGAGCTCCTTGCCAGTCTCGGGGCACCTGCCCACCCGCAAACACAAGATCCTGCGGAGAACATTGTGGAGGTGTGTGCTGCCCACATAATGGGTGAGGATTGTGCAGGTAAGGCCACAGGGCACATCAGTAGACCACTGTTGCATATCCATCTGCATCTGTAGAGTTTAATCATACATATGTGAGAAAAATATATATACAGTCTGTTGCTGTGTTGCAGTAATCAACTTATGTGCATAATTTGTAGCATTGTGGGTTTGTACTGTTGATGTACTGTAATATTGCTCCCACCCAGTAACAATGCCACAGGTGTGGCTACTGACGTCACATCTCTCACACAACTATGTAGGTCCCTCTGGTATACCTCTGGGGCAGCAGCCTGTAACTGGTGAGTATAGTGTCTGTTCAGGTTTGCCAATACACCGGCCATGTTATGGTCACGGTATTTTCCATGCACACATTTAACACACCTACCCATAATGCATGCTGTACATGTTCACTTATTGTTGCTGTTAACTGCACTGCATCACAGTGGTCACCATGGTGATGTATCTGAAGGGTATGTAAGAGTCCTGCAATATAAATAACAACCTGTCATTGCAAGATGTGTGCACAGAGATGAATATAATGGTGGGACAAATGGCCTACAGTAGGAACATGTCTGAAACATCAACCTTATACAGTGCTACAACAGTGTATAAATCACAATTACAGTGGCAACTGTTACAGAGCTACACAATGGCATATCACAATACCACATTCCACAACCTTACAACCTGTAATGTGGTCCTAACATGAGCAATGCATGTGCAATATAGAATCCTATGTTAGGACAGCAAATATGGGGAATACATACCTTAACAAACATTAGAAGCATATGTAAGCATACATTCCAAATAACATATTGTGGAAGCAGCTTTTGAGTTACTGACAGCATGCACACTTCATGAGTATGGACCTTCCAGCAAGTACACTCCAAGAAATGGTCTGCTGTCCAAGACGCTTGCCCATCAAATGTGCCCAATTACCTGCAACAAAGGCAGCCATGGCTTGCACACATCTTACATGCCATGGAATGGATCCAATACCCAACAGGTAGCACACAGGAGTTGGACATGTAGCCTTGCCTCACCATTGCATATACCATGGAAAACAGTGCAGAGAGTCATGTATGTGGTGAAGATGTAAGGAACAAGATTATTGTAGAAAATAAATAGATGGCCATCCAAGACAGATGATGACACATGTTGCAAACTAGTCATGCAGGCTGCCTAGTAACATGCCACAACACTGAGGGAGTTGCAAGAATGTCTAGCAAGTGCTGGCTGTGCAGTACCTGTGTCGACAATCGCTTGGGCTCTGCATAAGTGTGGCCTATAGGTTAGGGCAATCAGATGGGACAGTTGTTCCACAGGAAGTATCAGCCAGAGCTCTCTACAGGTAGCATATGCATAACATCAAAAGTCCCCCAAAGGCATGTGTTGCAATGTGTACTGGTGTACCAAGACAAAGATGGAAACCTACAGACAGTATCAATTAAGATACATGTGCTGCAGAACCAACACCTCACCCCACCTCAGGTTCAACCATCCCCATATGTACCTTGCTGGTGCCAGTGTACACCTTTATGTTTGCCATTCTTTAGCAGGGACTAGGCTGGTACATATGGTGTTCAGAATTTGGGACACTGCAAAATGACACATGTGTAGCCCATAGTTGTCAAGCATCTGCAAAAAGGCTGAGGATGTGGAGGGGGTGTCATCCTGAAACACAACAGTGAACTGAAGCAGAGATACAAAGCTCACTAAGAATGGCTGTATCTGCACACAGTCAAGGTCTTGAATTGTGGCAGACATAACCCTGACTTCACAGCAATAGTGATGGCACTGTGTGACCTCCAAGGGCTGTGCACATGAGTTGGCCTTGCAATCATGCAGAGTTGGGGGACATTTATAGGGCAGAGTGTCCAAATACTAGCAAATACAGATGGGCCATGCTAGTATACCCCTTCCAGGAATAGTGACTGCTGTATACACTTAACATTTGATGCAACAAACCATCATGATAAGGGTGTGCACACATATGCACCCACAAATCGTATGCATCACAAGCAGCATCTGCACAACTAACACATTTGTTTGATACTGCATTTGATTGCACAGGTCATATGTCACATATCAGGTTCATGTAATGTTAGCATATGCAGTAATGTGGCTCCATGACATATCAGGGAAGAGGTTGCCATGTCAATAAGGGTGTGTACACTAACCTAGCTACAGTATGGTTTGAAGGTTTTCAGTGTGATGAGATCTGTAAATCAGACATCAGGCATTCACAAATTATATCTGTCCACATATCATCCCAGGTATGTGTCAGACAAACACATAGGAGCTATGAGCAGCAGAGCAAACATAACTAACACACATATACACATTCAGCAATGATATGTACACCTGTGAGGTATGTTACACAGTACATACCAGGGTGCTGAACAGGTGCACAGCAATACTGTGTACATGGGTGCAATGTGTTCCAGGATAATGGGCATCACATTTTAACACAACCATGCATCACAGAGATGTATAATGTTGGTAACAAGGATTGACTATAGCTGCACTGCATGCTGTGGAATGCAATATGTCATGCATGTTGACAGATGGGTAATGAGAGGTCTGTGTGTAATATCTTTGTGCAACATCACTTGTGTGTGTGTGTGTGTGTGTGTGTGTGTGTGTGTGTGTGTGTGTGTGTGTGTGTGTGTGTGTGTGTGTATACTGTTAAGCAATGATGTACAGGTCTTAAAGTGCATTTCTTGTTTTCCTTTCACAGGTGGCGAGGTGGGTCAGCGTCCCTCCTGCAGGCAAAGCGATGTTAGTGTCCATACAGACACTGATAATGATGATAGGTGTGTTGAGGTGCAGGCAGGGTTGTCAGAGGCTGAAGCTGTGCCATCGTTTGACATCCCACTGTTATCTACCCCATCCCCGCACACATTACCCATACATACCCCAACACCAGTGACCATGGCTGAGGGACAGTTGGCTGGTGGTGGCATGGGACAGGAAATTGGGGTGTCTATGGTACATGTGTCTGGACAAAGCAACCATAGCCAGATGTCCAGCGAAGTACCACACAGACTGATGTACAGGGGTGCTCATAGGAGGGCTGCTGGTCATCATGCCTCTGGCAGAAGTGCCATATCTGGTACCCCCAGACACATGTTTCAGGCCATCATGGAGCTGCAGGCATGTATGGAACATATACCAGACAGGGTCTGAGGCTGCAGAGAGCTACTAATTCAGCTGTTATTGACAACATTTGTGATCTTGCATGTACCCACCGTTATTTTGCCGAGGTCATGGATAGATGGTTGGGTGAGATGGTGGGAATCCTCGATTGTGGAATGTCTGTGCTTTAGCATATGGTGGGAGTAATGCAATGGCCACGTGGACGTAGGCCAGCAACACCAACAGTTGGAGTTCGACGTGGACATGCCAGAAGTCAGAGCCACTCCCGTAGTGGCAGTACCAGCCTCAGCACTGCAGGGGGGAGCTGCCCACACCACACCACAGCAGGACACATGCATGTGCCTCTGGCTGGTCCCAAGAGGGACCTGGATCCAGCAGATATATGTCATCATCAGGAGAGAGTACCATATTGTGGCGTGTACATGGTGGTGCCCGTGGAACCTCAGGCAGGCACAGTTCTCATATCCGTGGCCAGAGATGGTGAACTGCACACCCTGCCAGGTACAGTCTGCAGCTGTCCAACAAATACCTGTATAGGGCAGCCAAATGACAGAACTGTGTGCATGCATACACACGCACATCACCAACACAGCGAGGGCAATCCCATACCTACTCACACCACATCACAACAGCCCAATTAATAATTAAACCCCCTCACACACACACATGATGTCAAACGTATGGCTCAGCCAAGGTCTCTTGCAAACCAACAACACACCCTGTGCATATGATGATACCTGTGCCACATCCCTGTCATCCATAACATTGATGCAGGGACAGGCTAATATGTTTCTGATGCACAGGGTGAACCTACTGTGGTGTACCAATGTAATGCTGCTAACATGTTGTCAGCACTAAATTTAATACTTACATGTCAGGAAGTGTAGCTGTCCAGCCATGATGCATTATAGCCGCTATTGACACTGAGTGATTGTGGTCTCCACAATGTATTCTGTTTGTGTTGCAGGTGTCCATGTGTCAGCAGGATGTTGGTCTGCTGTTGTTTCCTACAAGGGGTATGGCACTGTGGTGACATCTTGACTGTGCCATATCCTGGGTACAGCTGAACACATGTCACAGGTCTGTATAACAGTTACTGCATGTGCCACATGGCTGATAGGTCTGGGGGTGTATACAGTTGAGTGCATGGTGGCTGATGTCAGCAGCCCTTCTACAGTGGACAATGGTAAGTATACTGGGTGGCACACACCACATGTTTGTGTATAACACACAGAGGCTTTGGTGCTGATGCAATACACAGAGAATACTGTACACATGGATGTATGTACTTGTGCAAGGAACCCATTTTAGCCTATGTAATTCCACCAAGACAAAATAGGTACAACAACACATTGGGAAATAAGCAGTATGCTAGTTTAATGTCATTGACAATGGTACTGGCAGGGTATATGTCCCCTTCCCCAATGTAGTGTAATCCTCAACTCGGTAAACATAGGTGTGCTGGTGTGGGTGGCACAGCCCTACCCTTTGGTGGGTGTGAGGTGTTATAGAACCGCAGATAGTGTGATCGACAACTGCTTAACCTGTTAAGATGAACTGTGTAATATTACAGCTAGCTATGTGGGTGGATACACTCAACAGTAACTGCAATGATGGTGGCTGTGTCCACAAGATCCACACTCAGCTATATATACCAACCCCAGTATCGCTGTGCACCTATACAATGGGGAAGAGGGTATTTACACATCTACTACTAGTTGTGATGGAATGAATTCCCACAGGATGACATCTGTGTAATGTTAGCATTTGCCAGGCAGTTCTTGGACAGATAACCTCCTGGGACATGTCTATTGTGCAAACTGAAGTAGATCCCTTCACATACACACACACTCTTACTTGACAGCACTGGTACTAGAACCCCATACCTAGGTATGTAGTTCTAATGATCTGTGTGGCCTTAACTGCACACACCACACTGCTTTTAGGATGAGGTGTGTTCTAGGTTACATGTTAAGTGAAGAACATCACCAGGCCCTGTACAGCATGGTAATGGGGGATGTACTGGTTGTTTATGAACAATACATAGCGTGACATATTGTCATATACACATTGAAAAACACATAGCAGATATGGTGGGGGAGAGGGACAGAGATGTGTATTAGCACATCTGAGAGACCTGGGCTTATCAGTGCTAACTACTTTGTCAGTGTGTCCATTCTCTTACAGATAAGTTGCACACAGCACATGCATCACTGGGCTGGAGAGTGTTAGCAGTTACCTGTATGGTTGATGGTGACAGTGGTCCCCATACAGTGGAACATGGGACATGTACTTGAGGTGCCATGGTGTAAAGACAGTATACCCAGCACCCACACCCCACAATGGATATTGTATGTACTGAAACCCATGGTGATACTCTGAAATACCCACCATCACACATTGACCAGAACTGCAATACAACCCATTGTCTATCTCAAGAGTGCTACTACAGGGATATGCATCTAATGAGCTTGCCACAGGGATAGTAGGGTGATGCATTGTCATGGCTCTCCTATGGTTTGCAACATGACTAGTCCTAATAGTGTGTGACACTGTGTATTGTATTAGGAGAATGTGGCCTTAGAATGCTGTATTCTACAAATATACATACTTGCACACATACACACACTTGCCAGAACTCAGAGGGTATCCCATGCCTATCAACCCATTTGTACAACAGTGTTGTGCTGGTACTACAAGCTCCAGGCAGCCCATAGGGTAAAGAGTGTAACAAGATACATGTAATGTCCAGTATAGCAGCAGCCACATCTATCTATGGCAGTGGGGGTGTGGTTTGTGTGAAGGGCCTCAAGGTATTATCAACTACAGGTCTACAAACACACAGACACTGTTATTATCAGTAATGCACACGTACACATTTG
Source organism: Protopterus annectens (assembly GCF_019279795.1). Taxonomy (NCBI): domain Eukaryota; kingdom Metazoa; phylum Chordata; order Ceratodontiformes; family Protopteridae; genus Protopterus; species Protopterus annectens. The sequence continues at coordinate 900,601,023 of NC_056726.1, read as the reverse complement.
TCAGTACTGGGGTCCATCGGTTCAGGTGTTCATAGATGTCTACCAGGATATTGTCCATGGAGAGATGGGAAGTGTAGGGGATGTGTGTACAGTGGTATCATGCCACCTACCATTTGCCAGCAGGTCATCTCTAAACAGATACAACAGGGGTGATCCTGAAGGTGAGCATGACATGCAATATCCAATCATTTGGTTGCCTCTTGCAGAGGGCCAGTGAAGTGCTCCAGTTGACATGTATGCAACATGTATTACATAACATGGTCAGTGTCTGTCTTGGAGACCTGTACCCAAGCATGTTCTGTTGACTGCGGTAGTGTAGTTGAGGTATCCATGGCATGTGTTGCATACAGGGTGTGGATTCCTAGCTGTGGCATTGATAACACAGCTCGGCAGACATGTCAGTGTCACTCAAGCGCAGATTGTCTGTAAGCAGCCAAGATGGAGTCCTGACATCTGCACATCTGTACAGAGTACAGACAGACATCAGCTAGCCAACTGGTTTGCAGTAGGATGACTGTGTTGACAGATAGATGTCTGACACTGATAGGTATGCCATTACTACATGACAGTAACCCTTAATGACATGTCCTATACACACAGTAGTCTATAGTTAATATCCACATGTCAGATCAATATCCAGTAGGAGGTATTTAATGACACACAGCTCACACACCAAGAACAAGACAGTGAGGACTCAGAGTCCATCTTTGCATGCAGGGGTGTTTGGTTCCAGTACTACAATCTGCAATCTACTCTTACTTGTGAAAGCACTGTCAACATTGGTAATGTAACGATACAACACATGCAAGTGTGACTGCATATAACCTGGGATACTACCCATGTATGTAACACATTCAAATGGAAAATAGTGTTGTACAAGCCATATAGACTCAGGTGTCCCTGACAATAGACTCACACCCCTTGCTACTGTAATGACAGCACATAGACGCATGTTATGTACATAGAATTAAATACACTTATTAAATATGTCATTTCCCTGCTATTTTCTCAGACTGCAATATGGTCAGGCTGCTCATACCTGCCTTAACCACTCTGTATCCAGCAGCCCCTTGTTCTGCCTAGCAACAGAATAAACAGTCCTTGAACCCAGGAGCCTGTACACTATAGTCACAGCACTTAACCTCTAAGCCATCACAGGTGTGAAGACATTTGATGTTTTTTCCACTATATCTGTCAATACACATACTGAATAGTAGTGAAAAACTGTTTTGACCTACCTCTGCAATGGTGTAGTACTTGTAAGTGATATTAGTGTTGAATCAAGTAAGTTGTTGTAGCTACATGTACACATATCAGATAAATACAGTGTGATCCATCTGGGAAGGTATATAGAGCAGTCATGTGTACACATAAGGATATGGATATATATATATATATATATATATATATATATATATATATATATATATATATATATATCTTCTTCTTCTTTCGGCTGCTCCCGTTAGGTGTCACCACAGCAGATAAACTGTTTCCATTTCCTCCTGTCCTCTGCATCTTACTCTGTCACACCAACCACCTGCATATCCTCTCTCACCACATCCATAAACCTTATCTTAGGCCTTCCTCTTTTCCTGTTACCTGGCAGCTTCATCCTTAGCAACTTTTTACCAATATACTCTGCATCGCTCCTCAGCACATGTCCAAACCAACATAATCTTGCCTCTCTGGCTTTGTCTCCAAACCTTCCAACCTGGGCTGACCCTCTAATATACTTATTCCTAATCCTGTCCATCCTTGTCACACCCAGTGCAAATCTTAACATCTTCAACTCTGCCACGTCAAGCTCTGACTCCTGCCTTTTTGTCAATGCCACTGTCTCCAACCCGTATAACATAGCTGGTCTCACTAACCTCTTGTAGACCTTCCCTTTCACTCTTACTGGTACTCGTCTGTCACAAATTACTCCTGACACTCTTCTCCACCCACTCCATCCTGCCTGTAATCTCTTCTTTACATCTCTTCCACACTCACCATTACTCTGAACTGTTGATCCCAAGTACTTAAACTCATCCACCTTCGCCACCTCTACTCCCTGCATCCTCACCATTCCTCTATCCTTCCTCTCATTCACACACATATATTCTGTCTTAGTCCTGCTGACCTTCATTCCTCTTCTCTCTAGAGCATATCTCCACCTCTCCAGGGTCTCCTCCACCTGTTCCCTACTCTCACTACAGATCACAATGTCATCTGCAAACATCATAGTCCACGAGGACTCCTGTCTGATCTCGTCTGTCAACCTGTCCATCACCACTCAAATAAGAAAGGGCTCAGAGCTGATCCTTGATGTAATCCCACCTCCACCTTAAACGCATCCGTCACTCCCACTGCAGACCTCACCGCTGTCACACTACCCTCGTACATATCTTGTACCACTCTTACCATACTTCACTGACACTCCCGACTTCCTCATACAATACCACAACTCCTCTCTAGGCACCCCGTCATATGCTTTCTCTAAATCCACAAAGACACAATGCAACTCCTTCTGACCTTCTCTGTACGTCTCCATCAACACTCTCCGAGCAAACATCGCATCTGTAGTGCTCTTTCCTTGCATGAAACCATACTGCTGATCACTAATCATCACCTCCCTTCTTAACCTAGCTTCCACTACTCTTTCCCATAACTTCATGCTGTGACTAATCAGGGTAATCCCTCTGTAGTTACTACAGCTCTGCATGTCACCCTTATTCTTAAAAATCGGTACCAAAACACTTTTTCTCCATTCCTCAGGCATCCTCTCACTTTCCAAGATTTCATTGAACAATCTAGTTAAAAACTCCATTGCCATTTCAACTAAACACCTCCATGCTTCCACAGGTATGTCATCTGGACCAACAGCCTTTCCGTTCTTCATCCTCTTCATAGCTATCCTTACTTCCTCCTTGCTAATCCACTGCACTTCATGATTCACTATCCGCACATCATCCAACCTTCTCTCCTTCTCATTCGCTTCATTCATCAACCCCTCAAAGTACTCTTTCCATCTGGTCAGCACACTTTCCTCGCTTGTGAGTACATTTCCCTCATTATCCTTTATCACCCTTACCTGCTGCACATCTTTACTAGCTCGGTCCCTCTGTCTAGCCAATCGGTACAGGTCCTTTTCTCCCTCCTTAGTTTCCAACCTTTTATACAACTCTTCATATGCCTTATGCTTAGCCTTCACCACCACTATCTTTGCCATGCACCTCATCTCCTTATACTCTTGTCTACTTTCTTTATCTCTTTGACAATCCCACTTCTTCACCAACCTCTTTCTCTGTATACTCTCCTGTACTTCTTCATTCC
>NC_056726.1:900582705-900592705 GCF_019279795.1 Protopterus annectens | reverse complement strand
GGGTTAGGATTAGAATTCCTAACTAACTAGTTTGCTACACTACAGTATTAAGCAGGTATCACATGCACCGCAGAGTTTATCAGGCTGATATATGGGCAAAGGGTATGTCAAGGTGACTGACATCAGAAGGCATGCTATAGTAGGGCAATGGGAGGTGGAGTGAGTGTGAATGGCTTCCAAATTATTAATCTCCACACACACACAAACACACACACACACACACACACAGATTTGCCAGTACTGACATGCATGGGTTCATTGCTTCACAAGTGTGTAGTAATTGACTGTGTAAAAGACTGTACAAGGCTAGGCAAAGGGTATACCTTGGCATCAGGACACATGACAATGGTCTGCAGTGTGGCTCAGGGGTGTAGTCCCTGGCTTGGCCCACACAGGTGGGTATTGTATTCACCATCCACTCATCTAGGTTAATATTCTGGGCGGCCAGTGCTGTGCAATGCTGCCATGTATGTGTTCTATATTCTATAACATGGACAGTGTCTGGGTTGTGCACATGTCCTACGTGCATGTTCTGTGACATGTGAAAGTGTACCTGGGGTCTCCGAGGCATGCTGTGTGGACAGATTGTTATCATCTGATGCCACATTCCTGACCTCATATGGTGAGAACTGCCTATGGAATGGAGGCTGTGCCTGCACTTAAATTGACAGCATGATACAGGTATTCAATGGTGTTAGTGGCATCTGTCCATACAGGGCATGTGTATAAGGCATGCTATTTCCTTTGTGGGTTAAATTTTCAGACTCTACAGTTGTTGCAGGCATCCAGCTGGGAACATAGCAAAGGTCCACTGTAAGCAATTATGTGCCTATTGTAGGGATGGAACAGGGTGCCATGTCCCCTGTAGTCCACTGCAATCTCACCGTGGTTACTATCTGTGGGCAATATGTAGGGAACTACCAATATAGTGGTTGTTGCCTAGCCAAGTGTGTTTGTGTATGAGACATGGGTGAAGAGTGTTCTCAGGGTAATGCAAGAGTTGTCTATATTGTTCACCAATCCATAATGTCACATCTAGGGGTATGGATTGTCTTCACCAGCCTCTCTGCTGTTTGATATATGTTTTCCTTGTAAGGTGGACATTGTGACATGTAGTAGGTCCTCAATATAAGAAATTTGCAAAACCCACCACACAATGGGTCCTGTTATTACCCCTTCCTCCACACAGGTACTGATGACACATGCACACACACACACACACACACACACACACACACACACACACACACACACACACACACACACACTTACTTAACAGAACTGACATTCAAACCTCTAACTAGCTATGCATTGCTACTACAGCATACCGCATTTATCACACATGCCACAGACTTTATAGGGATAGCCCTTCTCTAAAGTGTATTTCAAGGTGAATGACATCAGCAGGCTTACCAAACTAGGGCAATGGAAAGTGTAATGACTGTGACTGGCCTCAAAAGCATTGATCCCTCCACACACAAGCAAAGTTGCACAGTTGCCGTGTCCGGGATTAGAACTTCTACCTAACTAGTACATATTACCACAGTATTATGCATTTATAGCATGCACCACAGAGCTTATAGGTCTAGCTTTTCTCCAAAGGTGTATTTCAATGTTAATGACATCAGCAGGCTTGCCAAAGTAAGGCAATGGAAAGTGTAGTGACTGTGACTGGCCTCAAGAGCATTGATCCTTACAAACACACACACACACACACACACACACACACACACACACACACACACACACACACACACACACACACACACACACTTACTTAACAGAACTGACATTCAAACCCCTAACTAACTATGTATTGCTATTACACTGTAAAGCATTTATCGCACATGCCACAGACTTTATAGGGATAGCCCTTCTCTAAAGTGTATTTCAAGGTGAATGACATCAGCAGGCTTGCCAAACTAGGGCAATGGAAAGTGTACTGACTGTGACTGCCTTAAAAGCATTGATCCCTCCACACACAAAGCTGCACAGTTGCCATGTCTGGGATTATAACTTCTACCTAACTAGTACATCATACCATAGTATTATGCAGTTATAGCATGCACCACAGAGCTTATAGGTCTAGCTTTTCTCCAAAGGTGTATTTCAAGGTTAATGACATCAGCAGGCTTGACAAAGTAAGGCAATGGAAAGTGGAGTGACTGTGACTGGCCTCAAAAGCATTGACCCCCCCCCCACACACACACACACAAACACACAGAGACACAATTGCACTGTCTGAGATTAAAACTCCTACCTAGCTAGTACATCACACTATAACATTACGCAATTATAGCATGCACCATGGAGCTTATAGGGGTAGTTTTTCTCCAAAGGTGTATTTCAAGGTGAATGACATCAGCAGGCTTGCCAAAGTAGGGCAATGGAAAGTGTAGTGACAGTGACTGGTCTCAAAATCATTGATCCCTACATACACAAACAAATGCACACATACGCAGAGTTGCACAGTTGCCATGTCTGGGACTAGAACTTCTACCTAACTAGTGCATCATATCATAGTATTATGCAGTTATAGCATGTACCACAGAGCTTATAGGTCTATCTTTTCTCCAAAGGTGTATTTCAAGGCGAATGACATCAGCAGGCTTGCCAAAGTAAGGCAATGGAAAGTGTAGTGACTGTGACTGGCCTCAAAAGCATTGATCCCTACACAAACACACACACACACACACACACACACACACACACACACACACACACACACACACACACACACACACACACACACACAGACTCACAATTGCACTGTCTGAGATTAAAACTCCTACCTAGCTAGTACATCACACTATAACATTACACAATTATAGCATGCACCATGGAGCTTATAGGGCTAGTTTTTCTCCAAAGGTGTATTTCAAGGCGAATGACATCAGCAGGCTTGCCAAAGTAGGGCAATGGAAAGTGTAGTGACAGTGACTGGTCTCAAAAGCATTAATCCCTACATACACAAACACACACACATACGCAGAGTTGCACAGTTGCCATGCCTGGGACTAGAACTTCTACCTAACTAGTGCATCATACCATAGTATTATGCAGTTATAGCATGTACCACAGAGCTTATAGGTCTAGCTTTTCTCAAAAGGTGTATTTCAAGGTGAATTACATCAACAGGCTTGCTAAAGTAAGGAATGGAAAGTGTTGTGACTGGCCTCAAAAGCATTGATCCCTACACACACACACACACACACACACACACACACACACACACACACACACACACACACAGTTGGTCTGAGATTAAAACTCCTACCTAGCTAGTACATCACACTATAGCATTACACAGTTATAGCATACACCAGGGAGCTTATAGGGCTAGCCCTTCTTCAAAGGTGTATTTCAAGGTGAATGATAGTGGCAGGCAAGTTAAAGTAGGGCAATAGGGAGTGCAGTGTGTGAATGGGCCATAAAACCATTCATCTGGAAGCACACACACAACACTCAGTCACACACAAGTTTACATTTGACAGGACCATGTATACAACTGCTAGATAAATAGTGACTTGTACTGTCATGTTGCAGAGTTATCACAAGCACCAAAGACACTATAGTGCTGAGGGCTACCATAATCAAATGTCTGCAGTGATAGATATTTGCAAATCATGTGGTATTGGCCAATTGGATGTGTGCTGGGTGGAACAGGCCTCATGATGGGAAGCTCTTTGTCACTGTCTGTCACTCTCTTCCCCACATCTATGTATGCATATGTTTGACCTATTAAAGTGTGTTGTCCTTGGATATATGTGTGTATTCCTATCCAATGTGTGTGCAAAGCATGACTGGTGTTAAATGTGGAGTGTGTGCACAGACATCTTCGACTGACCAATATGTATAGTCCACTGTTGTTGCCAGACATGGGCTTCATTTCTCTGTGTGTGGGAGCATGCCCAGTATGACCTTCTGTATTGAATGTGTGAATCCATTTCAGGTAGGTTGTACTCCAGTGCAGGTATTTGTGTTCTACACCTACAGCTAGCAACCTGTTTCTGCAGGATATCTGTAGATAGGTTGATAATATGAGGTCACAATGGGCAAATGATAGTTGTATACTGTAATTAATTGTGTCTGTGCTGCTTCTGCTACATGGTTTTGGTGTTAGCAGAGATATTCAGACATGTGTACTGCTTTACAATGTGATGTTTTATGTCATCAACTACTGACAGGTATACATATTTCCTTGCAGTAATTTTATGGGGAATACAAGACAAATGAAGCTGTGTCCAGTATTGTGGCCTGCAGCTTACATATTCTTGCACAATCATGCCATTCTGGAGGGAGAGTTGCAGACATTTGCTGATGGGTCTGTGCAAATGGATCAGCACCTTGGTACTATGGTGGCTGAGTATCCCATGCTTGTACATATATCAACTTGACAGAATGGCCATATCCAGCTGTGGCCATACCTCACAGCTGTACAGATTCACACAGGTTATCCAGAGGTAAGGCTCATATTTCTGGTCATTACACCTTCACATTGTGGTTTACGAGCAGGTTTGTAGCCACCCATTACTTTGTTTTCAGGCAGGGATAGTATGAGAGCACATCTGAGTTTCAGACTTCACACACTCCATGGCACTCATGCTTCTATCCCTCCCCTCTGTTATTCTATCCTCTTCCGAACATTATGCAAATGATATCTGATAAATATCCCTATAGTTATCACTTCATTTAGGGGTTGATCCACAGTTCATGCAGTAGGACATGGTGGACATGCTACTGGGATTTGTCAACATGGCCTTGCATTTGTGTTCTGTGGACTGTGTTATGTCGTTATTTGGGAGTCCATGAGATAACATACTTTGGTAGTACGGGCAAGACACAGGCCTTTGACAGAGGACTGTAGAGCATTTTGTAGTGATGCAGGCCAACTGTAGCAGGTCAGTGTATTGTGTCACTCCTACAGTCCCAGGCTGCAAGCCACTGTATTCTCCTGGGGTGACAGGGTAGGTGTGCAAGGTGTTAATTGCAATAGTTTCTGTCCTTATTAATCCATTGGTGTGGATGATGGCAGGGTGCTGCTTACAGCTAGGTACACATCTGCATGGGACACCTCTTCAGTATGCTGCATTCTGTGGATATTCCCATATAAAGGTGGGGGTCATATTGTACTCATTCCCAACAGCAGGCATATGACCTGTGAGGTACCTGAGGCTGATGATGGGGTGAGCTGAGTGCATGAGTGCTATGGAAGCTACTTGCAGCTGACTCACAGATATACGTGGGGCATTCCACTTATGCTACCTTGTGGAGCAACATCGGTGGTTTCTCAGTACTTCATACCTGTGCCTTTTGTGATCTGCCAGTGTTTGGCCAGACTACATCAGTATTCCATACTACAAAGCCAACTAATGTGTTGCTAACCTGTTTGTACAAATCCAAAGGTGTGTCCATTTGACAGTAACAATTTATACTCTCTCTGTCTAGGGTACTTCCACCTGTGTACTGTTTGTATGTCTGGGCCCACATCCATGCCATGTCCATGTTTCAGATGGTGACAGATATTACATCCGAACAATTAGTATGGATTACTGCTGGATTGTGTCTTGTTGGGATGCATTGTGTTTGGCACTGCAGTTGTGAGAACTTGGTCTTGTCAAGAAACAGTACTGGCCATTGGCCACCAGGACACAACCCTCCATGCCTACATGCTGACCACTTTCACACAATGTACAACACACAGCAACCTAACACACAGAACCTGCATATTGTACATGTGCAACAATCTATCCTGCTACTGGCAAGCTCAGGTAATCTGTGCTCCACTGTTATTATACCCACACATACATGTTACTACATTTCTGCATAGGATTGTGGGAGGTAGGGCACACCTGACAATTGTAAACATTTGCTATGACTGTACTGGCATTTCAGATACTCTGATGGCTTCCATTTCATTCTGTATTCTGATCTATCATGCAGACTAGAGGCATATCAGTGTAGTACAGTTCTTAGGTTTTATTGACCTACATTTTAGTTACAGACTTCTTACCCTTCAGAACTGACATCCCACTGCCTGACCTGTTGTAGTCTGTCTGTGTAAGTCTGGGGGGGGGGTGTTCTCCATTGCCATCACTCGGAGGCCTTAGCACAGCCTTTATTTGTTTTTGTCTACACCCACCATGCTGGCTGAGACTGTTGTTGGGTATGTGAGCCTCACTGACATGGATGTGTGTTTCCTATGGACACACATTTGGCCCACCACATGTCCTGCAGTGGGTTTTGTCACCTTGTCTAGTACTGCCTACTATGTTGACACTAGTATTTGTTATGAAAATCATGCTGCTGATGTATGTGTCTACTATCTGCTGCCATCCCATTCAGCCACACAATTCACTTGCATGCTCACATCCATACCATAGATACAAGTAGCAGAAAATACTACTCCATTCAGCAATTAATAGTGAGAGTGATTTACCTTGTGGCTGTGCCAGTATTGAGGATGGTGCTGGAGGGCTATGTCAGATGCACATAGTACACTCCCTATACATGGTTGAGCATAGGTATGTGCAAGTCAGAGAAAGACTTGTCATTCCCTGGATTCCTACCATGTCAGTGTATGTGCTTTGCATTGCCTCTTTGCCAAGGCCTGGGCATACTGGGCATGCCTCCTTCAGCCTACAGGGGCAGGCTCAGGTTGTTCTTCCTCCGAGTCACTCTGTTCTTGTGCTGGCCTTCACAATGGTGTGGGGCTGTGTGGCCCTACCCCATGCTGTTCCTGCTGCAGCTGTTTCCACAGGATCATATTGTGCAGCATGGCACATACAATAACAATTTGGGTACATGCAGCTGGTGAGTACTGCAAGGCTCCAACAGATATGTCCAGGCACCAGAACCATGACTTGAGCATCCCAAACACACGCTGTATTATGATTCTGGTCTGTGCGTGTGCTTCATTATGGAGTTCTTGTTTGGGTGTGTGTGCATTTCTGATGGGTGTCATCAGCCACAGCTTCAGTGCATAACCAGCATCCCCCACTAGGTGGCCATATGGGATGTCCCCAATGGCAAATCTCTGGTACAGCTGCGTCATATGCCAGATGTGGAAGTCATAATAGCTTCTAGGGGTGCCAGCACACACATTCATTATAATGCCCTGGGCATTGCACATGACCTGGCAGTTGATGGAGGGAAAGCCCTTGTGGTTTATGTAGACTCTACCCTGCTCAACAGGTGGTACTTTGATGTGCATGTGCGTGCAGTCTATAGCACCCACTACTTCAGGGTATTCTGCTGTTTGGTGGAAGAGAGACATATTGCTGGTCAACACCTCATGGGTGTTGAGGAAATATATGTGCTCACCGGCATGTGCTGACATGGCATCCAGGAACTGGTGGTGTACCCTGGATTCTAATGCCTGTGAGATCCCCATGATATCCCCAGTTGACCTTTGGAAGGTACCTGTGGCTAGTAGTCTTAAGCCTACACATACCCTGGTATCCACTAGGATGGGTTCCGCTCTGTTGGTTTTGTTTGTGAGGTGTAGCCAGCACAGCTCACCAATTTACTGTAGGAGGTCCCTGTCCACCCTATAGTGTGCCACTGTCTCCAGCCCATGTAACCCCTGGTAGGTTACCCTGGGTCTGTACACTCTTCTCCTTCTCCTCACGGTGGGTTGGTCATCAGCATTCACATCCTCACCACCCTCAGCCTCTTCCACATGCTGATTTATGAGAGCAAAAGCAGCCCCTATCATTTTGTTGCTTTTGTTAGGTAAAATTTCCCCATTTGTGTACATTGGTGGTGTGGAGTTTGTGAGAAAAAACAGAGGAAAAGGTATTTGCATAGTTTATAGTAGTGTGCTGGACTGGGCTGGGCTGTTGCCTGTGTAATTGGCTGGTTCTGATACATTTCACCTGCCAGCTATGCTAGTTCTCCTTGCTTACCTTACCTTCCTACTGCTAATTCCCCTTCCCACTGCATTCCTGTTTAAGCCCCGAGGCATGCCGTGCAAACCCAGTGCTCAGATGTGAACAGAGCTGCTATTTCCGTTTGTTTGTTTTTTAAACCCAGTGTGTGCCACGCACTCCCGTTTAGTCAATGTAAACACCGTTTAGCAGAAACTAGCCCTCCCTGGACACGATCACACTCTGCATTTCTTAGTGGAAAACAATACAGCCTTAGACACACCCCCCTGCCTTAGCTGTGCTTAGCTAAGTGCAAACATGTGCCACAGGGCTGCAATAAGCTTACGACATGACACACACCCTTATGAAGTCATCTAGCTCCTAAGCTTACACTGTGGTCTTAATGCACCTACACAGTTGGATGCAATCTAGCACTGAGGGGAAATCTGTGATTCAGTATCATTGCCCTCATTTGCATAGGATTGACTGCTAATGCATGGTTACAAATCTGACACTAAGCCTTCCCCCTTAGCAACCACTATTCCATGGTCTTGTTGTGTTATGCATGCCATTGACTATTAAGGCAGAATTATGATTTTGGTTTAAAAGCTTATTTCCAGCTTTTTTTTTTGTTCGGGCTGATCCTGTTAGCACACTGCTGCCCTGCTCTTAAATGGTTGAAATAAGCCAACAAAAACAAAGGTAATTTTTATAATTTTGAAATTATTTTTCATGCCTATGACCATATATTTGGCATTTGGCATGCCTAACCCTTCTAATACATGTGTTTTTACGAGCTGTCATGCCTCCGTTTTGCAGTTTGCAGAAATGTATTCAGCTACTGGCTGAATACATTTCTGCAATCTACACTATTCCTGCACGAATGTCTGCCTGCTTCCTGGATCACTAATTTACCTCATTTTCATGGTTTTCACCAGCAAAAGAGGTAATTTGCATACAGGGGCTGTGTCCATGCAGGAATAGTGCAGGACCGCTCGTGTATGCCCCGGGAGATTATTCCTGGATTGCATGGCAGCCATATTGCCTGCAGCAGCTCTTGCACTATTCCTGCATGCTGTGCAGAGCTTGCTGAATCCTGGGGATTATGGAACTCTCAGATTATGTCCCTGGCTGATATGTGCCTAGCATTGAGCAACATTCTACCTTCACCAAAGATGATGAAGTCACTAAAAAGGTCAAAACATGCATGTCCACAGCTAGTAGGGCTTAGCTTTACTGGTCTGAATGTAGATAAAAGTAAAAAATAAAGTCATGGGGAGTCAGATCCATGTATCTGAAATACTGTATGGCCTTTATCCCATGAACTTTCAATAGTGGATTATATTGCTTGTTTGGTTGAGTTTTTCTTGCAGTTTTTACCAAATGCTTTATCTTTGTGAACTTTTTATCCTTTGGTTTATCTATATCTATATCTGTCTATCTCTCTCTCTCTATATATATATATATATATATATATATATATATATATATATATATATATGGATAGATAGACAGATACATAAATGCGCATGTTCATTTACATACATCTAATCTATCTATATCTATATATCTATATCTAATCTATATCGATATATATATATATATATATATATATATATATGGATCTACCTAAGTACATCGAAACTGCAAAAGAGCGAAAACGACTTCACCGACGCCAGACGATCGACAAGGCAGAAGACCGATGGAGGAAGACACCGACGCTGAGAACACTGAGATGGGGAAAGGATGTGTAAGTATGCGGTAGTGATGGACATTAGGGTGCGAGTAAGGTAAGTGTGCGATGCTGACGTGTGTAGGGATAGGGGTGGGATAAGTGAGTTAGGGTTAGGGCGTGGGTTAGGTAAGGGTGCGAGTAAGGTAAGTGTGCGATGTTGGCGGTCTGTAGGGATAGGGGTGGGATAAGTGAGTTAGGGTTAGGGCGCGGGTTAGGTAAGGGTGCAGTAGTGATAGTTTTTGGGTTAGGGGTGGGTTAAGTGAGTTAGGGTTAGGGCGCGGGTTAGGTGATTGTGCAATAGTGACGGACCTTAGGGTAAGGGTTTGGGTTAGGGTTGAAGATAGTTGTGTATGTATGGGTTAGTGTTGGTTTGTAAGGATTTTGGTGTGCTTGCGTT
>NC_056726.1:900535205-900577705 GCF_019279795.1 Protopterus annectens | reverse complement strand
ATTGGCCTAATGAGGGAAGAGTAGAGGGAGACAATGACCTCTTTATTCCTGGATGCAAAACCCTTAGTAATGAGATGTGCCACATAGAAGGACTTTCTGACCACAGTGACAATGTGATGATCAAAAGAGGTTGCTGTCAACCTGTGTTCCCAGATCTCTGATAATGCCTTCTGTGTTCAGTGGACTACCATCAATGTGGTAATTCATGGCAACTGGGTTTTTCCCAAAGGGGATTACGATGCATTTTTTGACATTGAGCTTAAGGCCATGGTTCTGACACCAGTTGTTGCTCTCAGTGTGGCCTTTCTGTAGGATGTCAACATCACTTGGGGAGTTAATAATAGCTCCCAGCTTGCAATTATCTGTGAACTTTGTCAGCCAGAGCCCCTTCATGTTGGCCTGGACTTCAGAGAAGTAGATACCAAAAAGGAGAGGACCCAGGACCGAACCCTATGGGACTCCACTCATGACTGGTCAGCAGTCTGACTTGGAGTCAGCTGCTTTCACACTGTGGGTTCTATCTGTGAGCCAGTTTGCAACCCATCTAGTGATATAGGGGTTGACTCCTAGCTTAGTGAGTTATTCTGATTCCTGAGTGGGGAATGGTATCAAAGGCTTTGGCCAGATCAAGGTAGGCTGTATAAACCACCTTGCCATCATCCACAGCTCTGGTGACTGACTCAAAGAAGTCAACCAGGTTGAGCAGGCATGATCTACCCTTGACAAATCCAAACTCTGCGAGATCCAGAGTTTGGAGATTCCCTATATCTTTGTTTATTAGGTCCATGATGATGTGTTCCATAGCTTTGCATATCAGACTCATCAGGCTAATGGGTCAATCGTTCCTAGGGTCTGTAGTCACTCCTTCTTTGTGGAGAGGGATGACTGTAGCAGTGTGCCATTCAGTAGGGACAAAGCCTGAGGTGAGGCTGTAATTGAACAGTGCACACAGGTGAGGTGCTAGTTCACTCTGTAGTTCATGTAGAACACAGTCAAGGATATTGTCAGGTCCCATAGAAGCTGTATTCTTGGCCTTGGACAGTGCTGTTTTAACCTGTGCAGCAGTAATGCTGGGTGCCTGACAATCTACTGGTATTGTGATTGGTCCTTTGGTGGGGGAGAGAGGGGTAAAGTTGGCACTGAGTCTGTCTGCCAGTATATTGGCAATATCTGTTGGCTTGGTATAAGAGGTACATTTGTGCAGTAGCTCAGAGCAAATCTGGGTATTGCTGTGGAGATTCTTTACAGAACTATAGAAGGCCTTGTGGTTGTCTTTACTATCTGCTGCAATTCTGTTTTCATAGCTAGCTTTAGAGGATTTGATGAGGGATCTCAACTTTTTGTTGAGGCTGATAGGGGAATTTTTCCATTCTTGGGATTTCACCTTATTCCTCATCAGTTTCCTCCTTCTGTTGTAGAGTTTTTTTATGGCAGGGGGCCACCAGATTGGCTTCCTTTTTTTTGGAGGAGATTGTCTTAGTTCTATTGGGTATGGTGAGATCCATGCATTTGCGTACATGTTCATACAGTGCATTGGTGTATGATTCGGCAGTCATGCAACTATTCTCCATTTGCATGGGTGTCGTGAAGTTAGCCACCTCTGTTTTTAGGAGCCCAAAATTAGCTTTGGAGAAGTTTTTCCTGGTGGTTACCTTTGCGGGGGGTGGGGGGAGAGGGATGTGGATTTCCAAGGTGATTAGTTTACGGGCGAATCTAACCAGGGAAGCGTTGACTAATGGTGTAGAGCAATTTTCACCCATGTTAGTAATGACCAGGTCAAGGATGTTGCTACCTCTAGAGGGGATAAGAACGAGCTGGTCCAGGGCATTGGAATTAATGAATTCCAGGATACATTGGGCAAGTGTACACTGCACTGTGACAACCCTCTCCTCTTATGTCCTAACACTCAGACTTGCGAGAGATGCACTTATATATCCAAATTGGAAGCCACGCACTCTCCAGCCAAGACTGGGATAGCTGGTCACGAGAAGGTCAACACTTGCACCACAACATATAGAAAACATAGCCCTCCAGAACACACACCAGCACTGCCTTCACATAAAACACAAACCTTCGTGGTGGCTCTTATTAAAAATCTACCCAAACAGCAGACACCTCCAATGCAGAAATGCTCTCATCCACCACAACACAACACTAATCAAGAGACACATAACTCTCCTAAACAGTGTGCCACTCAACCAAAGCCCCTAAGGCAAAACAGCATGCCCAACACACTAGTCATAAGTGACTCGATAGTGAGCCACACTGATGTCCCACTCACTAGGTTGAATAAGGAGAAAGTAACAGTCAGCTGCCTGTCAAGTGCCAGGATCCATCACATAACACACGCACTCAGGTCCCTCAAAATCAGGTACAAATATGACTCTATCATTGTACATGTGGGTATGAATAACCTGAGACGTACCTCCCTGGAATACATGAAAAGAGACATGGAGGAACTCATGGATTATGTAGCCCTGGCGAGTAAGATCCTAGCCCTGAGCACTCTCCTACCATCACCCAGAATGATACCACAGTACAAGCAGAAAATCATTGATTTCAGCAACTGGCTAAGTTTCTGGTGTCATTCTAAGGGATCCATTATCTGTCTGCCTGGGATGACATGACTGACAGACCTTGATGCTTTGCCAGAGATGGCCTGCATCTGTCACCTGGCTTCCGGATACTGGCAAAGGCTCTTGCCAGCCCTATAGTGCCTTTTTTAGGCAGTGTTCCAAAGACCAAATTACCACCATAACAACTACAAACAAAAGCAATCTGAGGGTCATGCTGCTCAGTGCTAGAAGTTTAAATCTCAAAATGCACTCACTTGAAGCACTTCTTAAAATGGTGAACATTGACATTTGTGCTGTAACAGAGACCTGGTTCAAGGCAGCAAAAAGCATCCCTGCAATACCAGGCTATAACTCATTCCACACCTTTCGGCCCCAGAACTTGGACTGAGGCTCCAAAGTCAGTGGTGTTTCCATATTCATAAAGGATGCCCACACCTCCAGACTGGTAGCCCAACATAATGCATCAGAGATGCTTCAAGTGCAGCTAGCATTGGGTAAGATAGCGATTCAGGTTATAGCCTGCTATAGGTCCCCAACCATGTCCCAAGACTCACACTTCACATTCCTACGCACCCTGGAGAATATTAGGGTCCAACCTAACACTCTCATATTGGGCGACTTCAATTACCCCTCCATTAACTGGGAAAACTACTCATGTACCAATGCCCAGGTTTCTATGCCATACAGTAGCACCGGTCTCACCACTGTATTGTACACCCTATATTTCAGCATCTTTCACATTCTTCTTTTGCATACTACCCTTAACAGTCAGTGTCACTTGGCTGCAACACCTCTAATTCTAGGTTTGACCTCCTCATTCAGGCTTCCTTTTTCCAAACTACCTATCCCAGGTTTCTGATTGTTTACATGTTCTGCTTTTTTCCCTTCTATCTCAATTCTCAGCTTCTATTAATTTCCCCCATTTGTTGCCATTACAACTGTCTTATCTATACTCGGATTCACCCCATGTGCCCAGAGTTTTGCATTCTATTCTTCTCTTATTTGCTGACGTTCTTTGTCAGAGTCCGTCTAATGTCACATTGTCTGCATACAGCAGTTTTGTTGAGCTGATCTGTCTGAACTGTTTGCTAATGTAATCTATCAACAGTGTGAACAGCAGTGGGCTTAGAGCTGAACCCTGATGCCCACCCACTCCAACTGGGAACCCCACTGTGAATCCATCAAAGGACTGCCCAGATCAGCTTTCATGAGACCTTGTCATACACTTCTTCCAAGTCTAGAAATGCCACTTGGAATCTTTCCTCATCTCTACCTTCTACTCAACTATCTGTCTCACTGCGAACATCTGGTCGGTCATGCTGCATCCTGATCTGAAACCGAATTGCTTGTCTCCAATCTCAAATTCTCCTCTGTGTACTCATTCATCAGTCTCCCTCTCTAGGTCTTTCATGCAGTGTGACAGGAGTTTGATACCTCTCTACTGCTCACAGTTGTGAATCTCCCCTTTGTTTTTATACACTGGCACACTAGTATGCCTTTTCTCCAGTAAGCTGGCATTTGCCTTTCTCTCCATACTGTTATGAGTACACTCAGGAGTTGTTTCTACCCAATCTCACCCAAAATCTTGAGCATATCTGCCATGACCTCATCTGAGCCTGCTGCTTTCCCTGATGTCATTTTCCCTAGTGCAGTTCTTACATTCTCTGGGACGAGCTCTTCATCTTCTTTAATTGCAGGCTGTGTCTGGGGCAGTACAGCTTGTGTGTGTGTGTGTGTGTGTGTGTGTGTGTGTGTGTGTGTGTGTGTGTGTGTGTGTGTGTGTGTGCGTGCGTGCATGCGTGCGTGTGTGCGTGTGTGCGTGTGTGTGTGTGTGTGTGTGTGTGTGTGTGTGTGTGTGTGTGTGTGTGTGTGTGTGTCACTGAGAAGCTGCTGGAAGCACTTCTTTGATTCCCTATGGACTATTGTGAAGATTGTTGCATACATCCAGTATGAAGGGTATCTGATGACCATTTCTTTATCTTTTTATCATTGCCTTGCAACCTAATAGTGTTGCTCTGTGCCATCTACTGAATTACTTTCCAGAAACTACTATATTGCCTCTGATGCCTTGTTCTTTGCTATCACAACTTCTCTCTTAGCCTCTTTGATAGCCAGCCAGTATTCCTTCTTAGCCTAATCTGTCTTTTCTAACTACCACTTTTTTCCTAAACTCCTTCTTTCTTTTGATGACTTCATGAATGTCTGCATTCTACCAGTATCTTTCCTTATGTACTTTATTTCTCTACCTGGCTCAGCTATATCTGTTCTATAGTCCTCACACATGCTGCTTTGAGAAGTTGCTGTCGTTCTTCACCCCTACCCATTTCCTCACCTTAATGAGGTGCTGGTGCTCTGAGAAACTTCTGAGCTCTTGAGCATTCTCTACAGCCAACGTACAGGTCTTAAGCCTAGTCTCTGATGACCTCAGAGCCTTCTCTGACCACTGCCTGCAACTGATTGTGGCAACCAGTGGTGTATGTCTTGGGATGACTATTCCACTGGGGATGACTTTGCAATCATTGATTGTATTCCAGTGTCCATTCCTTACTAGGGATGAAGTCTACCTGAGTTACATGTTGGCCGCTTTTGTATGTGATCTTGTGATTGTCTCTCTTTCTGAACCATGTGTTGGCCACTATCCAGCCATTTGTCAGACAGAAGTCTGGAATGGCCACTCCTTCTTTATTCCTGTTGTCCCACCCATGTGGTTCCAGACAGTCCTCATATCCTACTCTGTCTGTTCTGATATGTGCAGTCAGGTCCGCCAATATCAACAACTCATGTTGTCCTTTATCTAGTAGGTCCTGAAACTAATGCCTGAAGCACTCTTTTCCTCAATATCACAATCCTGCTGTGGGGCATAGGCTGTGATTGTGAATACTGCCCTATCCTTACACTGTAGTCTGGGTGCTGTGAGTCTGCAATTAATTTTGATAACATCTCTCACTGTCTTCTGAAGCCTCTCTCTGTCTCACCACAATTCCCACACCATTTCTAGCCTGTCCTCCTACTGAGTAGTAGAATCTGGATCCCAAGCATAGTGGCTTTGCTGCAATGCCCTTCTATCTTTTTTCCTGATTACAGAGGATATCCAGCCTCCTCCTTACCATCATGTCTTCCACTTTCAAGCCCCATGCTGTCAGTGAAGCTATATTGAGTGTAGCAATCCTTAGTACATATTTGGCAGGTTGGTTTTACTTCCAGATTTCACTCAACAGAGCGATACAGGGTAACCCAGGCTGGACACATAGACATTAGCAGGCCAGGATCTTATTGACCCAGGGCTGCTGGACTTTATGTTAGGCACACACTGGCCACTAGGAGCACATAGACCCCTCCCATTTTTACCATAGGTACCTGGTGTATATCAGAGTGTGCCAGGTCCTCAACCTACGTATCACAAGCAAATATCCATGCCTCAATTTTGTGGACATTAGTCAACATGACCAAATCACGTAGTGCAGTTTTTACAATAGCCTATTTTTCATGAAAACAGTGATTTCAGGATGGTTAACGGTCATTGAGAAATTAGAGATAGTAAAAGTGCAAGAATGAAGTCTCATTAATTGTATATAAAATGAATGATGCAGTTGTCATCCTTTGACCATAATTGTAATGTTCTCATTGGCAATCCAAACTTGTGTTTGGAAATTCAAGATTCTAAAAAGAGCGTTTAGGCCTATAATTTTGAGATGGTATTCTGAGAAATTGTGTGCCTGTTTACTAAAAAACTCCTCATCCATTGAAGTACACTCTACATTGCTGCATTGGTGCTTATGCATACCTTTTGTCAGTACACATGTAAGAATCATACCCTATTATTTTTTTAATTCCTCCAAGTCTTTTGGGTTTCTAATACCATGACGGGAATTGACCCCAGTTTTGAACTGCTGGTAATTGGTGATCCCATGTGATGTAGACGTCATCATTTTCTATGATGCTTTGTGGCTCATGTTTCCAGTGTTTTTCAGCCACTTCAATACCATAATGTTTGCACAATCCCCAGTGCAACAGTCTTGCCGCATTATTATGCCTTTCAGTATACAGTCCTTCTGCCATTAGTATGTCACAGCCAGCAAAGAGGTTTGCAACTGTTTCCAATTTGGTTTTACAAAACCTACATTTGTCTGTTTCTCCCACGTTTAATGGACTTTGTAAACCAACGTGCATGTATCCCACTCTCTTGGGCCACCAGTATTAACCTTTCATCTCTTGGTTTGAATTTGCCTCTCCTTAACCATTCCTGCATTCGTTCCTGATCAACATGAGGTTCTTCCAGAAGTTTTCTATATTTGCAACTATATTTATGCATTTTCCACATTTTACATGAGGTTCTTCCAGACGTTTTCTATACTTGCAACTATATTTATGCATTTTCCACATTTCTTGCATTCTCATCTGGTCCTTCACCTTATATTCTTTCTTTTGTTTTTGGCGCATTCAGTAGCTGCCTGATTTGTATCTAGTTCTGGTTTGATTTCCATTCCTGTTTGATGCAAATATGCTTCTGCTAGATTAAGCAGAGAAGTCATCTTACATTTATTCTCCTCATATTTCAAAACTTTCACTACATTTGTGTCTTGTGAGGTCAGCAAATACATGTGGAGTCCCACGATTGCAGATCTATACATGCAATCAGTTTCAAGGAGGACCATCCCTCCTTCAGAACGGGGAATATATAATCTTGGTATACACTGATTTTTATAAATCATTTGGTGAACACGAAGCATCCTTCTTGTTTTCCTATGTAATCTGTCCAACACATTTTGGGGCCAGTCAGTCACTCCAAAACTGTAAGTTATGACATGAAGAGCAAATTGGTTTATAGCTTGGATTTTGTTCCTAGATGTCAACACTGTTTTCAGGACAAAGTCTTCTAAAGTATTACTTACTAATTTTTATTCACATTTGTGCATGTTTTATTGCCGATCTTTCATCAGTTCCCAAATATTTACACACTCCTTCTTGCTCAAGTTTTTTTATATCACATTCTTGTCTCAAACTGATGTTTTCGTGGTGCTGCAGTTTTCAAGCTTTAAAGGTTGCTTTTGCACATTTATCAAGACCAAATGACATTCTTATATCATCTGAAAAAGTTTTGACAAATTGCAGTTGTGCTTTCAGCTCCTCATCTGATAAGCTATACAGTTTTAAATCATCGACAAAGAGAAGATGAGATGTCTTTACACTTTGTTGTTTTCTAGGAGCCTAATTATAGCGTTTATATCACGCTGTCGAAAAATGAAAATAGCAAATGCTATTTCATCGAACCTAAAATATCTAAACTACATAATATCGAACATTTAGAACAGCAAATGTTTTCCTTGGGAAAAAATTTGTTATTCCAAAATACATACAAACAACACAAGCACACCTAAAAAACATCAATCCACACACATACACATAATCTTACAACTAACCCTACAATAAACTGTACATACACTACTATCTATCCACTTACCTTAACCCAAACTCTAAGGTCCATCACTATCGCTCACTCACCTAACCCGCACCCTAACCCTAACTCACTTAACCCGCCCCTAACCCTAATTCACCTAACCTGCGCCCTAACCCTAACTCACCTAAACCGCACCCTAACCCTAACTCACCTAACCCGCACCCTAACTCTAAAGACCACACAATCGCACACCTACCTGAACCCGACCCGTATCTTTCCACCACAGCACTGAAAATAGCGAAACCACAGAACCGGCCAACCAAATTCTTTCCCTAGGAAAGAATTCGGTGTTTTGTACCTTCGCTATTTTTAGCGTTCGCTCAAAATGGGTCAATATTAGAACATTTGAAGTTTTAAAACTTCGATTTTCTGATATAGACCCTAATTATAGCCATGGCCTAAGCTGTTAAGTAGATAGCTTAATGGGTTAAGGGCAAGACAGAATAACAATGGTGACAGAGAGTCACCCTGGAATATCCCCCTTTGAATTTTTATCCCTGGAATAATAATTTATCCTTTATCATGGCTTCATTGCAAATTAGTCTGCAACTGTTTCATGGTCACTGTAATGCAGTCGATCAGGTCATGGTGTATCTTACACATTTTAAGCACTCTTTTACCAATGAATGTGGGATACTATCAAATGATTTTTATAGTCAATCCATGCTATACCTTAGATTCTTGCCCTTTTTGCAGTTCTCTACTATGACTTTATTTAACAGCAAATGATCCTTTGTTCCATAAGACTTTCTTTTATTCCCCTTTTGTTCTACTGCCATAATTGAGTTTTCTTCTAAATGACTATAAACTCTGTCGGCATCAATTCCAGTGTATAGTTTATACGTCGTCGGAAGGCTAGTTATTGGTCTATAGTTTTTAGGGTAGCTTGCAGGTTCACTCTTAAGTAGTAGCATTGTTTTTCCTGTTGTTAGCCAGATTGGTGTCTGTTCAGGGTGCATATATAAATAGTTCTTGCTCATAGCTAAATATTCATGCAAATATGTTAATACTTTTAACCAGAAGTTAGGTACTGCATCTGGGCCTGGGGTTTTCCAATTGGAGGCTTTTCTTAACTTTATTTCAATCTCTCTGGCTGTTACTTCATCCCATTTCATATCCTGTACCTTTAAACTTCTTATTCTTTCTTTTACTTCTATCCATTTAGCATCTTTGTTATGTTCCACAGGATCTTCATAAATGCTTCTCTAAAATGTATCTATTTCTTCTATTTTTGGTGGTCTTTCAATTCCTTTTACCTTGTTTCCCAACTTTCTTTAAAACTTTTTTTGGGTCATCAATAAATTGCTTATTTTGTACTTTTCCTTTATATTTATCTGTGTATCTTATAAGTTTTTCTGTCTGTGCTGAGATTTTTAGCTTGTTATTTGCGATAGTGCATGACAGATCCTAGACTATTCTAATATTGCGCATTGCTTTTATTACATCTATCTTTCTTAGTATTTTTGTTGATCTGTTCCCTCTTCAATATTCTTCTAACAGTGACACTTCTTGTTTTAATTGTTTTATAGTTTTCTCTATTTGATATTTCCATGATGGTATTCAATTTCCCCCGTCCTTTCCCTCACTACCCTGTGTTCTTGCAGTAGGATTTTATCAGTTATTAATTCTGCTGCACAGTAATATATCCTGTTTACTTCTATTATATTGCATGGATCTCAATGGACAGTCCGAATTACTGTGTTGATTTGTTTTACCAAACTTCTGACTTTTGGGGTTTTATTGACCTTCTGCAATCTATTTCTTTCATTGATCTTAATATATCTATCTCTATTAAATCAAGCAACTCTTCTCTTAGCTTGTTTTCTCCTAATCTAGGAGCACACATTTTATTTTCCATTTCCTGCTGGCATTCTATAGAAGGTTCTATAGCCAGCTTCAATTTCATTCTGTGTCATCCGTTGCTCTCTCGTATGGGAACTTACTGGCCTATCACTCCTCAATATTGACTGCATCAGAGTTTCCACAGTTTCTTGTTCCTTCCCTTGCTGCCCAACTTCAAGTGAATATTTGTACTGGTTTCTTGTGGAAGGTTCCAAACTATTTTCATATGGCACCTGACCAATGACTTCCCATTCCACTGATTCCTCTTAATTTGGAAATCCATTGCTTTATCCTGTTGTGGTGCTTTCTGAATGAGATTTTCTACACTGAATCCTTCACTTCGCAGGTACTCCATATCCTCAGTTTATGTTTCTTTAACGTCTCCATTACTAATCTCTTTTCTACTTTTCCTCTTTGTCTTATTTTTTTGTATTGTAAAGTTTTCTATATCCGTCATCCTTTGCCTGTATTTCTCTTCAAATATCTTTGGTACTGCTCTTTTTGTATTGTTAGTTTTGCTTTCTTCATTGTATAAATATTACATCACATTAAATCTCTTTTTCTTTCCCATGTCCATATTTCTTCATCAGATGTCTCCTGATCTTCCTGCTTCTCCTTACTTCAGGGACTCACTCCATCATGCTGTGATGTAACCTATGTTAGACCTTGTACACCAAATCCTTCACTCTGCAGACACTCCTTAACTTCACCTTCCATTTTTTTAACTTCTACTTTATTAATCTTCTTTTCTACATTCCCTCTTTGTGATATTATTTTCTTTATTGTGAAATTTTCCATATCTGGATGCCTTTGCCTGTATTTCTCTTCGAATATCATTGGGACTGCTTTCTTTATATTGATTAATTTGACTTTCTCCTTTGCATAAATATTGCACCATATCAAATGTCTCTTTCCTTCCCATGTCCATATTTCTTTTTTATACTTTTCAAAAATCTCTAGGATTTGTTGTTTATATTTTTGCACTTCTTCAGATGCTTTTTTTCCCCAAACAGATCAGTGTTTTTTGATCTATATACTGTTTTTCACAAATCTGTTGTATTGATGAATACACATTTTTATTTGAAGCTTCTGACAGTTTTTCTTGTGGAAGTATTTTTCTTTCCTCTAAGTTCTCTCTTAATTATTTTGTATATCTTGTGTCTGGAAATTCTGGGCTTTTTGCATACTAGTAACAATACATAATTTCTTTTTATCTTCAGTAGTCTACTTTATCATCTTTATGGCTGTTCTTTAGCCTATCAGTTTTTGTGATTTTTGGGGACTACATCTTCCTTCTAAACACGGGGGCCATCCTCCCCCCTAGCATGGCCTGGCCCCATTGTAGGAATGTTTCTGTATTTTGAGGATTCTACACTGTCATATTTCCATTTTATCCTGGGTCTTGTGCACCCAGATTTCTTTTTTAATTTTTAACATTCTTCTGTCCATGATATATGCTATATAAATACAGTCTATATATCAATGTTACCTTTGTCAGATTTTCTGAAAAACAGGGTCCACCTTGTGAAGGTACTCACCAAAACTTGAAGATGAATTCAATTTCAGCACTTCAACTCTCCCTTGCTTGGTGACTTTTCATCGCTCCATTCAGACCCCTTACCCCATCTGTGTGGTACCTGCAATGTATGTGCATGTATTATTTACTTACATTATAATTATGGTTCATATGTATGCACTTGGATAACGTGAGCAAGCGCCACCCACTTACTGAACTGGTAGGATTTTACGCCACCTCCAGATTTACAAGTGCATCATCTTTAAACTAGTATACTTTGTAAAATAATTTAAATCCCATGCAAAAATTTGAACATAAATTAATAATTTGGTTTCTTATTTCATACATAGGGCTGAGTCCAGAAACTTTTTTCACATCAGTAAGCACATTTGCCTGATAAGTGGTCACAACCAGGGTGTTTGTGATTTAGAGACGCACAATGATAGGATTAACTGAAAAGCAGTATAGCCTTAGAACTGTATATGATAAAGGATATATAATAATAACATGTTATTGTGAAATATTATAAAAAATAGCATCCTGGTGTATAAACATGTGGCAAATGAAGATGACTGAACAATGTGAAAACATAAGCAGCATGATTTGGTGCTAGGTGAGCCATGAAATTGAGTACCACAAATTCCTGGAGTTTATGTTGTGAAAATTGTGGAAAGTGTTGCTTTTCCTCACTTCATTTATTTCTCTAAACCCTTAAATGTTGGGTTTCAGTATTATATGTGCATTATTAACAAAGCAGGTATGAACGACCAGTAATTAGGTATGCTAAGTTGTAAAAGTTTGGAATTACATACATACAGGTGAAACAGGTGTTGTAAGCCCTGATTTTCTTGAACTCAGTAAAGACAATGTTGTGAAAAGTAGTCTGATCATAAAAGTTTATCCATCTTCTCTGCAAATTATTAAATTGGCAAGTGTAGACACAGAGAAAGAGTTCAGAGCCCAAAGGTGGTACCCAGTAGACTCCAAATCTTCTTCCATCTCATCCATCAACATTACAGGCTAAGCCTCCTCAAGTGAAACTGCCAAAGGTGTCAATATAAGGCAAAGGCCTGGAGCAGACTGGTACAAGAGATGCTGCATGTCATGGTGAGCAATGCTGCTGCATTTGCAATGACATAAAAGGGAGAAGTTCTGTCATCCTGGGCTGATGGGAGGTAGAGGAGGGGGAGCAACTACCACCTATGTACTATAAATAATCTATGGCTTACCTCCCCATGTAAATTACCACTGTCTGCCATGCAAATATTCAATCATAGATTGCTATTTCTTTCTGCTGTCCGCATGAATGATTTGGCGAAGTTTTACGCCAGATGCCCTTCCTGAGGCAACCTCCCCATTTATCCGTCTCTGAGCCCTTTCTTATTTGCAATGGTGATGGACAGGTTGACAGACGAGATCAGACAGGATTTCCCATGGACTATGATGTTTACAGATGACATTATGATCTGTAGTGAGAATAGGGAACAGGTCGAGGAGACCCTGGAGAGATGGAGATATGCTCTAGAGAGAAGAGGAATGAAGGTCTGCAGGACTAAGACAGAATATATGTGTGTGAATAAAAGGGAGGATAGAGGAAGGGTGAGGATGCAAGGAGTAGAGGTGGCAAAGGTGGATGAGTTTAAATACTTGGGATCAATAGTTCAGAGTAATATTGAGTGTGGAAGAGAGGTGAAGAAGAGAGTACAGGCAGGATGGAGTGGGTGGAGAAGAGTGTCAGGAGTGATTTGTGATAAACGAGTACCAGTAAGAGTGAAAGGGAAGGTCTACAAGAGGGTAGTGAGACCAGCTATGTTATATGGGTTGGAGACAGTGGCACTGACAAAAAGGCAGGAGTTAGAGCTGGATGTGGCAGAGTTAAAGATGTTAAGATTTGCACTGGGTGTGACGAGGGTGGACAGGATTAGGAATAAGTATATTAGAGGGTCAGCCCAGGTTGGAAGGTTTGGAGACAAATCCAGAGAGGAAATATTACGTTGGTTTGGACATGTGCTGAGGTGGGATGCTGAGTATATTGGGAAAAAGATGCTAAGGATGAAGCGACCAGGTAACGGGAAAAGAGGAAGGCCTAAGATAAGGTTTATGGATGCAGTGAGAGAGGACATGCAGGTTGTTGGTGTGACAGAGCAAGATACAGAGGACAGGAAGAAATGGAAACAGATGATCCGCTGTGGCAACCCCTAATGGGAACAGCCGAAAGAAGATGATGATGATTGCTATTTCTTTCTCCACAGCTCCCAAACACATTACAGAAAATGCACAGTTACACAGGAAGAGGCTTGAGCCACTCAGAGAGCACCAGTGTGAGTATACCTGTTACAGGTAATGTAGCTTTACATGTAAGAAATCCTATTCGGTGTCATACCACTATTCAGAGTAGCGAATAGTTTCCCCAGGGTTGCCAAAAATCAAGTATAGAGTACTTCTTCATTTTTTGTGTATGTATAATTTGCTAGCAGTGTAATAGCCTGTATATGAATTGTTACCATACAAGCCAGTTATATTGCATACTGACAGTTGTTTAGAATCTATTCTAAAGTGTAACGGTGTTTATGGTGCTAAGTTAATAGTTTACTAAAAGTGTAACAGGTAGGTTAGAAAACATTTGTTGCCATTCTTTTTCATGCAATTTTACTTGTTATTTGGAAAAATACAAATATCCATATAAGGAGTATTCAGCAGAAAGGGAAATAGGCGTCAGACCATGATGCATAGAGTATTGTCACTTAGATTGCAAAATCAGTACTGAATGGGAGCACTATAGAGTTCATTAGATATATGGCAGCAGTTTTATAGTTTGCCAGACAACTGTTTCTCATTTCTCCAGCTATTCTAACTAAAGCACAGTGGATGTGTCATTTGTCCTTCTAAGTGCAGTACCCTCAACAATGTGATGTTCATGTTATGCAAGTTTGTGATATGCACATGTTTTGTGTTTCACGGGAATCTTTTGTTGAAGTACTAATGCAGCTCATCATGTAAATGTATTAGCTTAGAGGATGCTGGTGCTAAAGTCTCTGGGCTATATAATGGCACATCATTGTTATAGTGGGCTGAATGTTTCCGGACCATTGCTTTACCATACTTGTAAAATAGTTAGACTCATGTTATGTTTTGCCCTAATTTTTTACTGTATTTGTACTTATCTCTTCCCCACTGTCTTTCTCACTATCCTTTCCATTAAATACATTTTTTATTTATTGTTTGAATATTTATCTTTGTTTCTGTCCAATTATTTTACATTTACATGTAATAGTATCCAAAGCAGCACCCCTGCCACCATCCATGTTTGTCATCTCACCACCGGCAGTTACTACATCACCACCACCAACATAATAGCCATTGGTTTTCCCATTGCAACCACTACTTCTACATGCCCAGCAGCACCTGCAGTGGCTACTGCCACTGACTCTTCTGAAGAAGGGGTGGCAACTGCACCTGCCAAAAGCAGTGGTAGTGGAGGTGACACGTATATCGCTATATGGCAGGTGGATGAAAAGGTAGGTGGCCTTAAAGAGAGGCTGTTGAATGCCTGAATTGGCCAGATAGAGACCCTCCTCAAACAACTTGTGGATTTGCTTCCCTGCATCTTACTGTTATTAACATCAGAGCTAGGGTATTGTAGTAAGGCATCCCAGGATAGGGAATAGGCTCCCTCTGGGTTGCAGCTAGCACAGAGTGCAGCTGCACATCCCATGCTATCCCCCATCCCAGTATTCCCCTCCCTTTCTTTGTGGTCCAATATTCCCAGTCATTATTGTCTTTCCTCTTTATGTATGTTGCCTCCTTTTCCATTGTCTTCTCCATCCTCCCTCATTGTGTCAGCACCTATGCTGTCCTTCTTGTCTGTCTCTTATGTTTGTTTTGTGCCCCTGCTATCTACCCTAACATTCTTGCCTTCCTGTTACTTCCCTCATTAGCTTCCCTGACTTACTTTCTTTTCATATATATAAAATGGGCACCTTTTCCAAAAGAAACATTGTCCCTATTTCCCCACTTTCATCCAGCTCATTTTATAATTGTTTACCTAATGTTTTGTTCTCTGCTTGTTCCTCCATTTCTACCACGTTCCTGTCTTCCCATGTACAACCTTTAATTTTGAAAAAAAGTAGATTTTCTTTCATTGTCCTTTAAGGATGCAGCATAACTTTCCTTTTTGCCGCTACTGCTCACAAGGGATTATGCAGACCATCACTGAGGTGTAAGCATACCTAATGATCACTGCTGGTGCACGTATTTCCCTGTGGCTGCACTATACCATTGCTTGCACTTCTTGTAGTCATTGCTGCTGCCATGATGGTATATTTAGTCCACTGCTGTCCTTATAATCTTGTGTCCATATATTCATTCTCATTCTTACTGAGCATTGTCTTTTATTGTACACACATGTAAATATGCCAATGCATACATATCTATTTTTATGACTCTATAGATATCTATCTGTATCTCTCACTCTCTCTCATATATATGTATATGTATATATATATATATATATATATATATATATATATATATATATATATATATATATGTCTGTGTGTGAATGTATATTAATATATATATATATGTGTGTGTGTGTGTGTGTGTGTGTGTGTGTGTGTGTGTGTGTGTGTGTGTGTGTGTGTGTGTGTGTGTGTGTGTGTGCAATTATCATTGATGAGGTAATTAAACAGTCTCACAGTCTCACTGATGATCACAGCTATTAAAAAAATTAAATAAGTGATCATAAGTATAAACAAAATAATTACATTTGCCATTACAGCCAAACATAAAATAAATTGCTTTTATGCAGATGGGTTTGCCCACCACACTCCTGATATAAGAACAAAGCTGCTTTCTGCAGATGATTTGTCATTATAGGTATACTCTGAACTGGTACTTCAGCAAGTGATAGGGAAATGAAATACAAAACTGAAGGTACTGAGTACAGATAAAACAGAAACTGAAAAAGTGGCTTGAGACTGAAAGCACTTGTTGACTTACTTTTGCATTAAATAAGGTGTAGTTTGGGGGGTGTCAGCAAACATTTAATTTTATTTTATTTTACAGAAACACTGGTGCTGCAGCCATGTGGCACAGAATGACAAGAGTAGTGTGTAAGTGAAGCATGCCAAAGAAGCTGAAAAGTAAGGTGTGCAAAAGAGTGGTGTGATCAGTGCTTCTTTATGGTACAGAAAGCTAAGAGTTGCTCTCTATCCTATTCATTTTTCTTGCCTTTATGAACGTTTGTGACATCCGGCCAATATTCACCAGACTGCCAACAATAAAATGTGATGTCCTCCACTTAAAACCTGGGTCAGTAATTAAGGAGCCTCAATTCTCACCACTGACTCCAGTGTGGGAGCATCACAGAAAACACCAGAGCACAAAACACTCAAGAATACAATTCCATAATTTCCTTAAGAGCACAACAAGAACACAATTTATTTTCCTGGGACTGGACTATATACCTCTGTCCACCCCAAATGTATTTTCTTATTATACACTCCAGAGCAATGTGTCCCAGTTTAAGGCTTCTGATACACTCACACTCAAAGTAAATTTAAATCTCACACATCTAAACACTTCTAGGAAAGCCTGATACAGGCTTCCCGCTGTGTCCTTTCCCCAAAATAATAAGGTAATGCTGCCACCAATCAGAGTGTCTTTATGCCCTTCTAAAGTGGTGTCCAATTATGAAAATTAAATAGCAAAATACATGATAGCCATGACCAGAAGTGGTCAGGCCTTCAAGGTGACCTGGGGAGTATTAAACAGGTATAAGCACTTTCTAATCTCTAAAGAACACACTGATTTCCAGCCACAATGTAAAGTAATGAAAAACATTTAATAATATATAAAATGATTACATGAATGTAAGTCAATAACTTTCAATAAATACCAGAATTTAATCACCAGAAATGTAAAATTAAACTGTGGGATAGAAGTTCATCATTCTAGAAAAAACTCTGTCTTAATAACTAAGCTTTCCTAATATAACTAGAGAATACTGCCCCTGATCTAATCTAACACATAACATCAAAGCAAAGGTAAGGTTGCTGTTTTTGGTGAGTTCTCTTTTCTTCAGGTATCACTGCGCAGCACTTTGACTGCAACTCTTCACAAACTGCTCAGCACTTCACTAACTGCACAGCTTAACAGCCTTAGCTGTCTTATTAAAAAAACAGCCACCTGTTTGAAAAAGTTATTTTTCCTGTCAATCAGCTGTTCAAATAATCACCTAGCAACCAGAAACATTCTAATGACATCACCTACTGTTCAGCTGATTCTCTGCAGGACATTATAATCTCCATCACAAACATGAGCAATTAGAAATGTAGCAAAACACTGGCAGATTCTTTAAACATCCTGTTTAAAGTGAGAAATACTCAACATTTAGAAAAATTATTTACATTTTTACCATTAAACATACTGGCATACAATACAAATTAATCTGAGAATATACACAAATCTCCTGCCAGACATGCTAACACAGATGACAGTGTTTTCAGTTTCTTCACAATGTTGTCATGAACTCTTTTCTTTTTCTTAGTGATCCTATACTTTGTTTCAACAGGAATGTATTAGGGTTCTGTTCAAGTTCACCTTATCTCACACTATACACTACATTCTCCTTTTCTTCTTTAAACTGCATTCCGCTTGCCTCAGTGTGAATGGAAACCATCATCTCAATTTATTTTTCTTCTCTAAGTTGTTTTCCCTCTGCAAATAATTATTCTTAGTTGTACTTTTTTCCTTATTTAGAAATACATTTTTCTTATAGCCATCTTGTACCTGAAGTCTCTCTCCTACACTGACAAAAATAGGTTTATAACTCTGACCAGGTATTGTTTCCTCCTCTTTACCTATATTAAAGTAGGCTTTCTTGTTACTAAGTTTCAACATTTTCCCATCATCAGCTGCTTAGAAATCTCCATTCCAGGGGTCTTGTTTTACCTTCATAGAATATTTAGAATTCTACTGTATCTTGTACATTTTTATACTTTCTAACTTTGTTGCACTTGAATATACTCTTTCATTGAATGATTCTTTCTCTGCCTTTCTGCTTATCATTTTTATTTTCTGTCCTGCAACATTTCCACTAACAATGGCACTTCCATTACCTGCTCTGTAATGTTTACAGGCTACAATATTTTACTATATTATCCCCATTCTTTTGACTACTTTTTCACTCACAGGCTGCAATTACATAAGGATATGTTGAAATAGCTCTTTAAATGGTGTAAAATTTTCTTCTCTCTTATTCGCTAATCTGTTTTTTTTTATTTAAGGCTTTGTAACACTATGCCTTAATCTTTATTGGATTCACACATTCCTATGAATAACTTTGATAATTGATTCCTCCTCCATCTTTCCGTGCTAGATAGAGGTTTTCCTGTATGGTTGTCTGCTGTTTCCTCTTTTTACATTGATAAGGTAGTTTCTCAGATGAATTACCTTCTTTCCATTGCCTCAACAAATCCTTGAGGCAGGCAAATCAAACAACCTCAACTGCATTTTTAATGGGGGGGGTTTCTTCTTTTTACAAATATACTGTTTCTTTATTAGTGCAGTTATACTGTTTAGATCTTGTAGTTCTTCTTGCAGCTTTGTTTCATCAATTATGATGTTACACTTAATCTTGCAATAGCACAAAGCTGCTTCAGCTGTCCTGACAGACAACATACACATTTTATAAGTTCAACATCATTACTGCCACACTTTTCCACAGCTACAATTTTTCCAGGTAGAAGAGCATTATTATTGCTATTATAAAAAAAATAGCTATGTGCCCAATTTTTCACGTGTAAAACAGCATGCCCACAGTTGATACTGTCTGCTTGCAACAATAATCTGCCACTGGATTTACTGTAGGATTAGACTATTCAGCTTTAAGCATAGTTTCATTGCATGAAAATCTGTCAGTGAAACAAAATGTCATCAGTGTGTCAGCTTGAAACATCCACTTTTTTACAATAGCAGGCACAAACCTTTTGAATTTAGCAATGGCTAATACCTTTATTATTTTACTTTTAATACATTGACCTTCAGGATCTAATCATAGCTTAAATTTGAGCTTTAAATCACATCATTAAGATCTTACCAATTTTACGAGAAAATGTCCAGGTACGAAACTTTTTAATGTGTGCCTGTCTTAGAAATAATGCCGGCTTCATCTAACAGTGCTTTTTAAAACTTTATTGTAGTTCTGATATTCAGTACCATCAATGTCTATGAAAGGCTTTAAAGGTTCACCAGTTAACTGGGCTGAAAGGATTCTAACCTAATCTCTGTCTCTGGAGTCATTTCTCTCCTGTTGGGCATAACATTAACAGGCCATGTGGTAAACTTTCTGGTCTTGCTCACTGATTAGTTGCTTAAGAGGTGGAACTGAGGTGGAATTGTCTTTGACATATCCATGCGCTTGGTAATCACCACCATCCTCTCAGCTGTATCACTGATAATCTGAAGTAGTTGCTTCACAGTCAAAATCTTGACACTGGAAAATGCAGTTTTACTTTAGAAAATAGTCAAGTCCACAACACTGGACTGTTGTTTTCTGCAATTTTTGAAAATACATTTTTTTTCAGCTAATAATGTTTTAGACAGCAAATGGGGTAAATCAGAACCATTTTGACAAATATCATTTATGCTAAGTGTTGCTTGTTTGTCTCTATTACAAATAATAAGTAGGCTTGGGGGTTTGTTCAGATGCTGTAATTTAAACAAACACATCAGAATGGAAAGCAGCATCTTTAAATACGAACAAACTAACAAAAAGAGCTTACATGCATACATACATGTTCACATTTCAACAGCTAACAACAAAATGTCATTCAGGCTTGCACGTGCTCAGTATTTATACTCTAGTGCAACCCCTTGGGTAGCTTCTTAAAGGTATATACACACTCCTTGATCTACATTCTCCCTTTTTGTGCTTCATGCAAGAGAATATCAGAGACAAGCATGCATTGCTATGTACAATAGAAACAAAATACAATGTCCATGTCCAAGTTGCTTCATATCTGCTACATGATTTAGAGATTCAACCATATCTTGTAACATAACAGTTGGGACTAGATTTAGCAACAGGGGCAGTCTGCGGTGCACAACTCATATCAGGAACGTCTAGACTCATCATAGGAACAGAAATGTCCTCTGGAACTTCCTCTGGAATTAGAACACCGGACAACTCACTCTGAGATAGAGTCTCTCTCACAGGCTATCTGCTATGTTATAGGCTCAAACACCGGTCTCAAATGCTTCAGGTTCTGCCTAAAAGTTGCTCCTTCTAATTCTATAATGTACGATCTGAACTCTGGACCAATATTCTTCTTGACACCAATCTGATCATAACCTTTGGACGTCTGCATCCTTACCACTTCTCCCTCTCGTAATGGATCGAGCAGTCTACTGGTCTTATCGTAGTAGGAATTCTGGGATAAGCGCTTCTTCAGCAGATTGCCTTTTACTGATCTGTTGTTCTTGACACATGGAACCAACAATTCACTACTGAGTGGTAATGTGGTTCTGGTTTGTCTCGACAGAAGTCCCTGAGCAGGTGAATCAAGATGTATATTTTGAGGAACATTTCTGAGATTTAAGAGATTCAGGAAAACATCAGTATTATCTTGTTTTGATTTCTCAAGTAACTGTTTTGCACTATGAACTTCTCCTTCTGCAAAACTATTTGACTGGGGTACTCTGGACTACTTGTGGCATGAGTAAAGTCCCATTCTTCTGCAAATCTTTTTAACTGTTGGCTTGTAAACTGCATGCCATTGTCTGAAATAACTTTGTGCAGATTACCATGCAGTGCAAAGTGACATTTCATCTTAGAAATGACAGAACTGGATGCTAGGTTGTGAAGTAAATCAATCTCAAACCAATTTGAGTAAGAGTCTACTAACACCAAATAATGCTGACCATTCCAGTCAGAGATATCATTGACTACTGTTGACCAAGGTAGTTCTGGAATCTGGTTAAGCTAAACTGTTTTTTTTCTGTTGATGAGGCTTTGTAACTATTACATATTGAACAAGAAGAAAGTGGTCTCTCAATGTCTTGTGACATAGAAGGCCAAAATACTATCTCTCTCATCCTTCTTCCAGCAGACAACATGAAAGCACTACTGAGCCTTCGGTTTGAATTTCTTCACCTCCATAGGCAACAAGTTTCTCACATCTTGATAAATCAAGCCTTTCACCTTTACATACTCAAGCAAATGTTTCTGCAGACATAATATTGCACTTAGAACTGTGTCAGCTTTGAGCTCTGTAGGTTTGCCATTTATCTGAACAGTACAAAATACTTCATTCTTTGCCCTTTAATCTACTGCATTGACTGTTTCATGAAGCACTGACACACCATCAATGTAAAGAGTAGGTTTGCCACAGTCTAACTCATCAACTTGTTTCTTAAAATTTTCTCTTTTAATAAAAGAGCATGGGCCTTTTGATGTACAAAATATTTTGAAATGATCCCAGTTATTACATTTGTGGCATTGTTGACCAAAAGCTA
The DNA here is from genome assembly GCF_019279795.1 of Protopterus annectens. Lineage (NCBI taxonomy): Eukaryota > Metazoa > Chordata > Ceratodontiformes > Protopteridae > Protopterus > Protopterus annectens. Next base: position 900,555,795 of record NC_056726.1, on the reverse strand, counting down.
AAAACCTTTCCTTTTGAGAGTCATGATTACTGCCACAATTACAACAGTTAACAATGAAATTTGGTGCATTAGGAGTGGTGGCAACCATGAATCCTTTTGATTTTGCTGACTCACTCTTGTGCTTCACTGAGAGTGTGCTAAGTCTGGAATGTGCTAGAAAGTTCTGGGATTTACCTGTGAGTGCTGAAGCGATTACAGCTGCCATGTGCTTAGGCCTGTTTCTTTTAACCATGTGCTGTATACTGTCAACATGGGCTTTATCACTGTGCCTTCTAGAGCTGCTCTCATTTGTAAGCATATTTGTCTGCTTTTCTATGAGCTCGTATATCTGACAAATCTCAATGGCCTTATTCAAAGTTAAATCACTGTCACAAAGCAAAATCTTTCTCACAGCATCATCTTTTATACCACACTCAAGCCTGTCTTTTATCAGCTCATCCCTTAAGTCACCAAATCTGCACATTTTAGCTTTATTTCTCAGGTCAGTTATATATGCTGCAAAAGTTTCACCAGGCTTATGACCCCGTGTGTAAAATAAGTGCCTTTCCATTGTAACATTTGTCTAGGGGTTAAACATTTCTCTAAATTTACGTTTTAAGCACTTTGGGTCCTCTCTTGACTCAACCTGCACAACAATATGACAGTTTCCCTCCTCTCCAGCATAAAGAGCAGCTGCATACTCAAATGAGAATTCCCTTTCTATGGCTTCTGACCCACCTAAATTAAGTAGAATTCATTCCTTTTTATGGTCATCTTTATCAGAAAATACAGCCTGTATGAAAATGTCGTACTCTTGCTCAAACACTCTCCACTTCTCATCAATATTGCTGTCAAACAGGTACACTGTGCTTTCAAAATCCATCTGCCTTACCTACAAATTATACATACACTGAAAAAATGGCCCTTGTAATTATGTACAAACAAACTGTGCTTTGAGCTTGTAACAACATCCAAATGCACAATAAACTCATTGAAATGCTTTACTTTGCAAAATATGCTTTGTAATAGCTGTACTTTGTGAAATATGTCTTATAATTGCTGCACTTTGTGAAATAGCTTTACTGTAACACTGCACAAACATGTGAACACTTTATACACTTCTGAAAACTCGGTTATCTTTGCTTACTACGAAAATAAATATGCTTTGTGAAAAATGCGGTCATTTCCTTTTATTTTATTCGTTTTATGCAATCAGACTTTATTTCAAGCATTTTCTGTAGTAATTTGAATAGTTTTTATCAATTTCGTGCGTATTTTTATGAGAAAATTATTTATAATGTTCTGTATGCCTCATTTCATATTATGCACATACAAATAGTGCTGAGCAAGTTTTATACCTGAAATTTGTTTTTGACCTGTTTTAACAAGTATGCACAGTTTGAGGATGGTCCACTGTAGTATATTCCACCAACATCTAGATAACTGCCTTAAATTGTTTTTGCCAAGCCCTTTTTAAACTTCATGCCCCTTTAGTATGCTGGTTATGACTCCAGGCGGTTTAGATATGCCATTTCTGTCACCATGTCCTTTTAGACATGTCACTTTTGACACCATGTTGCTCATTCATCTCTATTACAAATAATAAGAAGATTTGGGAGTTCATTCAGATGTTTTAATATATACAAACACATCAGGATGGATATCAGCATCTTTAAATATGAACAAACTAACAAACGGAGCTTACATACATACATGTATTCACATCTCAACAGCTAACTAAAAAATGGCAGTCAGGCTTGCACGTGCTCAGTTTTTATACTCTAGTGCAAGCCACTGTATAGCCTCTTAAATGTATATACACACTAATTGATCTACACTAAGTATGACTGCATTCTCCACCAATGTGTATAAAATAATGAAGGCTTGTTAAAGAGAACAGCATATTGGTGAAAAAAACATAGTCTGAGATTTATAAGGTGTGGTCACCAGTGGTAAGCCCTAATAAGGTTATTTTTCCATTTGCAGTAGCACCTTAGATCCCAGGAGAGGCTATTCACAGTGACTCTACATGGTGTTTAAAATCATCAAAGTGAGCCATCACATTGGTTGAGTGACATGTTAATGATGCAGTCTTTGGAATGACTTCTGATAATTAACCATGTGCTCTCCCTATGAGATGCATGTGGTAAGACATGTACACAGCCACTTATTTCAGAGAATTTTTCAGCTGTGTTAATTAGCTTGGCAAAAACTGATATTTACTCAATATTTTCAACAGATGAGATTGCTTTAGAAGTAAGTGCCAGAGAGTTTAACAGACAGGTAGTGGTGGGGTTGTGTCAATGTGTGCAAATGTGTTGTGAGTGTATGCAGAGGATTGATTGAATTCAGGTAAGTGTGTGTGTGTGTGTGTGTGTGTGTGTGTGTGTGTGTGTGTGTGTGTGTGTGTGTGTGTGTGTATGTGTGCGGCATGGCAGGAGGCAATAACATGAATCAGAACCAACTGCTGTCCATGCTAAGCCTATTGGCTCTACTCAATCTGGACAGTACTGGCTCTAGTCAGAGATGTCCTCATGTTGTCAAGGTCCTTACTCTGTCCAGTTTAAGAAATCACTTGTATCTGTGACCTAATTCTTTTGCTTTCCATCCATAGCCTAAGACCATTGGTGAGAACAGGAACATGCAATTGACAAATAAAGTAAGAGCTTCATCCTAGGATTCAGTTCCATCTTTATCTCCATAATTACATAATTACAATGGCCATTTTTTTAGTGTGTCTGATGAGACATCTGCAGCACTATTATAACTGCAACCATCCAGTGCTCTAACTCCTAATTCCCCCTGCTATCACTTATGAACAGGATCTTAGGACACTTTAATATTGACATATATATATATATATATATATATATATATATATATATATATATATATGGGTTCATATCAGATAAACGACACGTCGTTCCATCGACAGCCGGCAGATGGACTTCAATTAACCGACACGTCAAAACAACGAAAACCAACATAAACGAAACTCAGTCAACCGACAAGTCTAAACTACATACTAGCACTAAACAACACATACCTGCAAGTACAATCACTACCACAAAAACACATACACAACTACATACATACTGCTGCTACCTACGATATACACCTCATACACTCCACACCACAACAACAATAATTAAAAAACAAAACGGATCCCCACTCCAAACACCACACACACAACACAAGCAAACCAAACTCCTACCAAAGCAACACTAAACCTGACATGCACACCTTTCGACAACCCTGACCCAAACCCTAACCCTAAGGTCCGTCACTCTCGCACACTCAGCTAACCCGAGCCCTAACCCTAACTCACTTAACCCACCCCTAACCCACAAGATATCACTACTACACACTTACCCGACCCTAGCCCTAACCCTAACTCACTTAACCCACCCCTAACCCACAAGATATCACTACTACACACTTACCCGACCCGAGCCCTAACCCTAACTCACTTAACCCACCCCATCCCCACAGACCGTGTACATCATGCACTTACCTTACTCGCACCCTAACGTCCGTCACTACTGCATACATACACATCCCTTACACATTTCGCTTACCTCCGCGTCGGTGTTGGTTGACTGACTTTCGTTGATTTCGGTTTTCTTTCCTTTGACGTTCGGTTAACTCACGTTCGTTGGTTTCAGGTTTCGTTCCTTTCACGTTTCGGTTACTTGAAGTCCATCTGCCGGCTGTCGATGGAACGACGTGTCGTTTAACTCATAGGAACCCATATATATATATATATATATATATATATATGTATATATATATATATATATATATATGTATATCTGTCTCTCTCTCTCTCTCTATATATATATATATATATATATATATATATATATATATATATATATATATATAAAATTATATATCTAGCTATAGATATAGATATAGATAAAATCATGGTTGTAGCTTGCAGAGTGTAGGCTCAAAATAGTGAACATGTTCAAAAGAGTGAATATTCTGTTTTCTTTGGTTTGTTGGCTTCTAGCTGCTCTAAGTAGAAGACTGGATGTGGGAATGAACCCTTTCCCTGCTGTTGTGTGATATCAGAGTTGGTGTATTAATTAACAGGGGGTGTAGGAAAGAAGGGGGCTCGCCCCATGCATAAAATATTTTTTTTTATTATTTTCTAATTCAGTTTGTAAAAAAAAATGATTTATTTGCTCTTTAGAGCATTCGCTGTTTCATGCTGTAATCATCTCTCTTACTACACATATATATCTATATTTATCTATCTATATATATATATATATATATATATATATATATATACACACACACACACACACACACACACACACACACACACACACACACACACACACACACACACACACTCTCTCTCTCTCTCTCTATATATATATATATATATACATATATATATATATATATATATATATATACATATATATATATATATATATATATATATATATATATATATACAGGGTTATAGGTTAGTACTAGGCTAACTGCCGTTTCGATACTTTGGAATTGAGCAACTGAATTTCGATATTTCAGTTGTTCGAAATTCTAATATATAGATATATATAGATATATATATATATATATATATATATATATATATATATATATATATATATACAGAGAGAGAGAGAGAGAGAGAGAGAGAGAGAGATAAATGTTTTATATATATATATATATATATATATATATATATATATATATATATATATATATATATATATATATATATATATATATATATATATATATATATATATATATATATATTTATAAACCTTTACCATAACTCTAAGCCTACCCCAACCATAACCCTACACATTATGTCATCCAACAGTCCGAAGATTGGCCTTTTCTCCACTATACTGCAACCTTGGAGTTGGTATATTTAGTTAGGAGGGGTGTGGGGGGTTCAGAATGTTTATGTGTGACTTTTTTGTTGGTGTTAGCCAACTGCCTCTTTTCACTGGGTAACATCTCAGTGATCTGAGGAATCGACTAAATGGGAATTAATTGTTTTTGTCTCGATCATATAGTTTTTGAGTAAGTGCTTTTTTGTGCATTTGAAGTAGACCCATATGTGTTTGTATATATATATCTATATATATATATATATATATATATATATATAAAGAGAGAGAGCAGATAAGTGTATACTGACAGGATATGAGATGTAACTTCCAAACCAGTCCCCAAGGTGCACTGCAAATCATTTATTTCATCACATAATATTCTATTTTGTTATTATCAGCTTTAGTCCATTCCTAATTAAGATTCTGATCGATAACTGTGGAATGTTTTTACTTTATGGACAAACATTTCTTATGAAATTAAATTTTTGAAAAATATTATGAAAGAATTTCAGAATGTTACACTACATTAAGACTGGATTTGTTTTTTCTTTCTGAAGAAAACAATGCTTTTCTGTTAATCCACACAGTGAAACATGACAAATTCTATTGGTTAGGAAGAAACAGCTGTAACATAAACCTTGAATTGTATTCAGTATGTACTAATTTGTATCGCATGTATTGCTTGCGCCTGCTGGAATACATATTCATGATCAATGATTTAATTAAATTCAGATCAAGCACTGACAGTACATAATTATTAGACTTAATATATTTGTTATAGAAATTAATTAAACAATATTAATCAGCATAATATTCATGCAAATGTAGATTTGCACACTATTTCCCTATCTTCAGTAATTGATGAAAGACTGCTGAGGCTAGCATTCCTTTTGCCTTTAACATGCTGTGTGGTTTTGCTATAGTTGTGTCATTAATAGGTACTCAAGCCTGAATACGTCAATATAATCAAATTATCAAATACCACAGTCCATATTTATTTCATTCTAATTATTTGTTTATATGTATTATATAATTATTCTGCACTGATCGTTTTTTGTTACTAATCTAGTTCTGTTTAGTATCTCAGCAGTTCAGCATATGTAAATAGATTGTGATGGTTTTAGAATCACTCTAATACATGGTGTCAGTAATAACATCAGACTGGATAATGTAGCCATAAAGAAAACAGGCTTTATTAAATGTTAGTCACTTCTGACAGCCTTTCTTACAGTAGTGCCTTCACTGACATCCAAATTATATTAGCTTTATTACTGCCTATCCAATAACAGTGCCAGTACCAACAAATATATTAGTATAGCTTGTCCGTCACTGTTATCTTTTATGCGGCCACTCACTATCAGTAATAGCTACTGCAGGTTGTCATGCTTACAATATCTAAGATCTAACACTAAAATGTAGGTCAGGCTGGGTTCATTTTCTTCTTCATGCCTCCGCTCTGAGAATTCATTGATTTCTGTAATTAAATGAGCTGGAAGTAAATCCTGACCCATTGCAGTGCATTGCACTTCAGAGTCGATGCCTGAATCTTAATAAGCTGTTTACTGTGATCTTGTGCCAGAGTGGCAAGGTGTCAACATTTTCCCAGTGTTTCTATTTCGTGTAGCAATCTATGCTTTATAATTGACTCTGCTAGCACAAAAGAAACAGGAGGTGGGGAGCTGTGAGACTAAACTGGAAATAATGCAATTTTGAGAGTGACTGACTCAAAGGATTAAAGTGTCTTTCTCAATTCAGTACAGGGCAGAGTAAATAGGAGGAAAAATATAATTAGAATATGCTCATATGCAGCAGAACTTGTTTTCTATTCCTTCTAGTGATCAACATGTCTCATCTGTTATGCAATTAAAATATAAATCCCCCTTTTTAATCTCCTAAAAAATCACCCTTGAGTGCCCAGCAGTATCAATTGCAAATCATGCACAGATTCATTTCACATTCTCATCTTCTTGAGGAAACAATAAACAAGAACTAATGGTAATACACAAAGAAGCTGTTTATTCTAAAGGACCAAACATTCATCTTACAGTCTGCCATTGCCTTGAAGTGACAAAGCAATGAACTACAGGGTGCAAAACATAACGGAAGAAATGTCCTACGAGTCATCTAATAAAGCACTTCTAATCTTTATATCACAATAATGCGTCCATTTTATTTATTTTTTAAACTGTAACTGTTTAACTTGGCATAGCCAATTTACATTTGCAGGGCATGGATAAATGTCACATAACTTTAGATAACATGAGAAAAATATTAGAGTTTATATTGTAAGGATACATATTGCACTATGTGTTATGATAACAATTAATTGTAAGTATAAAAAAAACACTTACTGCCAAATTGTAATACAATTTATGCATAGGGTAACATATGCAGGGCTCACTTCCCTAGCAGGTAGAGCTTTTCAGCATCCTGTAAAGTATTTTGTCTAATTGGTGACAGCACACATCCATGTGTGGTCATGTTGTTTCAAGAGCTATTATGTCTCCACATAGATGTGGAACCGCATCTTATTTTTTTATTCAGTTTGGAGCATACCATAGGAACATCGATTCACTGCATCTCAACAATACATTATCTGCACTAACAGAGTTTTTTCTTGCTATGTGTATATTGTACAATAGTTGCCAAACAGGTGGTGTTGTTAGGATGCATATCTTTGTGCGAAATTGAGGGTTATATGGAGGGTTCAGTGATATTTGCATTACACCAAGAGTAGATAGATTTACCTTTTCTAAGTATAGTATACATCAATGAAATCAGTGTCTTTGACATTGTGTTGCAAGTTGTTACACATAATCTGCCTCACTGTAATATCATACTGTAATGGAGCTGGATTACTCATTTGAGATACCACTGCAGATTGGCAAAGGCCTTTTACAATGTTACCACAAGTTTTTTTGGAATATGTCCATTTGTGTAGATATGCAGCTTAACTAACTGTATAACAGACATTAATTATGTTTGTGCACACCTGTTTGTGCATCTATACAAAGCCATTTAAATTTCAATATTAAAGTCAAAGTATTGCGTGCAGGAAGTCAGTAAGATGGTACATAAGGAACTGTCCTGACTGTAGTCCATATGTTCAATGATCTATCTGTGGCCTGGACTCAAGCAACGTCAACTGGTGGAAGTTGGAGCGAGTAGCCTCCACTGGGTAATTCATCCAGAAAGGAGGGATGCAGCTCTATCCAATGTGATAATGCACCCAACAGAGGCTTGTACCCTAGCATATTCGGTGTAAAGTTCAGAACACCTGAGCTCACAATGCAAAGAGCACTGTAGTCAGGAGACTAATCATAATCATATGAGGAACACCTTACACTCATTGTCCAAACATTGTGAACTATTGAACTTCTTAGGGCTGCCATGTAGGACAGATTATGTCATAAAATAATAATATGCCTAGTTCTGTGATGTTCAGTGAAAAATCCCAGACCATGTCCCATACAATTCTAGATCCAATAGTGGCGCAAGATCTGGAAGGGCCAGATGTAAAGGTTTACACAGAGATCACAAACTTGCATGCCCTTGTAGTAGAGAGTGGTAGTCTGGTTCTCTGCTTCACAACATACAAGTGGAGGTTTGCAAGTGATTAAGTTTTAGCCATTAACCAAGGTCGTAGGCTTGAATTATCAAGTTGATGATGGTAGTCCTCATTCGCTTCTGGGTGGGGCATTCACATGCATGTGGAGTATGTAGTGGTAGTATTAGTAGCCATGATGATGCAGGCAGCCACACCTGACAACAAGGGTGGAATTAAGACCATAACAAAATGCTATCACTGATCACATGTTTGGGTATGAGTGATCGCAAAAACACTGACATAGCTGTTAGTGTGATGTCCTTGCTTGGTCATTTGTTGTCTTCATGAACTCCATAAGAATTATGGGGACAGATAGGCTCAAGACCAATGAAGGTGTGTTGATGGCTGGCAAGTACAGAGGGAAAATTGCATATGAAAAATAAGTAAACAAATATATACATACATACATGCATACATAAATAATGTAAAACTGTACCCAAAAGGCTGCTTGGTTAATGGGTCCCCTCAAAATGAAACAGTTGAACCTGACAGTTAACAAACACAGAAAGACAAAATAAATTACTGAAACAAAAAAAAAAAATCATCCTATAGCACCCTACCCCAGTGCCCCACATCAATCACCTGGTTTATCTCCGGCATACTAGTACCCCCCCCCCCGACTTAATCCATGCTGGTGCTGGGGTGTGTCTTATGGGCATTATAGAATATCTGGCCATCATATTATCCACTATAGTGATTTTTTTCCCTTTTACTCTACCCTATTATACACTCTCCCTGCAGTCTCTTGACAATATATTGAAGGCAGGAATGAAATGGAGACATGCTGATATATTGCCCTGTCTCCACATCAGCTCAGTCAAATTACTGCCATAATCTCTCCTTAGAATATACCCCCAAACAAACATTTTCAGCCTCCACCAGGGATTCTTGTGTGGAAATACCTTTGAAACTGCCCTCCTCGCAGAATGATAATGCTCATTCCATCAAGCACTCAAGCTGCTAATCAAACACGGACCAGCTGGGCTATAGTCAGGGCTACATCCTTCTATGCTACTGAAAAAAAAATAGAAATTTTGTATGCAGGGCCGTATTTACTGTCTGAGCTAGGTAGTCAATAAGACACCAGGGATGCATAAAAGATAATCAAATAGCACTTGGGAGGGTGGCCTAATGGTTAAGGTACTTGCCTTACAAGCACAAGGTGCAGGGTTAGAATCTCACAAGGGATAATTGGTTAGGTTCACAAGGGCAATTAGCCTAGGAATTTATTATTTCCAGGGTACCTTTTTGGCTAGGCTTATACAGGCCCTAGGGCTAATAGCCTAGTTCCTACCTATGAACCTATATAATTTTCTTGGGTGGCGAAAGCCAGAGTACCTTTTTGGCTAGGCTTATATAGGCCCTAGGGCTAATAGCCTAGTACCTACCTACCTACCTATGAACTTTTGCAACATAAAGGGTCTAGGGATGCGGGAAGCACTAGACAGTGGGACACCTAAAAGTTAATCAAAACACTTGCACCTTCAGCATATAATAGAACTCCTTAGCAGAGTGTTAGGCCTCTGTACCATCACAACAGCCCATGGACACTCTTAGCATATTACCTTACATCACAGAAAAAAAAAAGTTAAATGCTGGGGGAGGTTTTGAATACTGCAACAGTGGTTCAGAAAACAGCTTGTAAAGCAAGAGATTTAATCATATATGCTAAGTGAGGAAGCTTTTTGCAATACTGTATTTTTGAAAAAAATTTTTGAAGAATTTTTTTTGGAGCTGAAAACAGGTATTAAGATTCGCAAAGTTTAGATTTTTTAGGTCAGAAATTTTGTGAGCACAAAAGGTCATATTTTTGTCCAATTGATCAGTTTTATGCTAGAACAGTATCAGTTTAGTAATGATTGTCATAAATGTATTTTTGAGGTGAATCTGCATTAGAATTATCTGGGTTTTTATTGTAAAGTCTATTCAGCTTTACTGAGCATGCCTAGTAGTTCACCATTATAATAAATGTTTATCTAGTGCAAAGGTTGTTGTTCTTCTTCTTCTTCTTTCAGCTTTTCCCAATTAGGGGTCATCACAGCAGAACTTCAGTCTGCTGATGATTGGCAGTAGATTTTTGCAGTGCTGAGGTGCTAGCCCAACGCCCAACCTTCAACGAAGGCACGCCTATTCACGCATGTCTTTCAAATGCCACTCAAAGATATGATATTTAATTAGTACTATACACTGTTTCTGTTGTGAAAACAGGTTGTGAAGCAGATATTATATTCAGTGTAGAAACGTGCTATTTAAATGTTTAAGATATACTGAATAATCCCTGGGATTCAGAAAGGCTAAGTTAAGTGACCAAACTACAATGGGCAATTTGCATAGGTAGTCAGAATTTTACTGAATCTTAGGGGCTGAGTTGAAATCATTAGAAAAGTCCAGAAACATTGTATTGTGTTTCTGCTGCTGAAGAGAATGTGTCAATCATGCACAATAAGATGATCTGCTATGATAAGTAGGTAAGAAGATAGAAATATTATAACGGAAGACCCAAGACAACAGGTGACATAAAACAGTGTTTATTTGCACTTGCATTTCATTTTCAGCATTTCTTTGCAGTCTTGGCACATCACCATTAGTTTGTCTATAACACTGGTATGTCATCAAAGCTTGTTAAATTATTCTAAATCTACCTTATTCTAACTTATATACCAACTCCAAGTTTGCACTAGAGTGGGGAGAGGGCAGGTTTCCTTATAGCTCAGTTACCGGTGAGTAAGTATTCGTGTATGCTTTCTTTATGTTGGGCAACTATCATTGTTCAGTGAAAATTATTATGATGATATGGCCATTTGATTAAAGGAACTTTTGACAAGTAGTATTCAATGAACAGTCATTTGATGAATGTGTTGTTTGATGATTAACCATTGACCTGTTGATAATATCCCCTAAGAGTTGATCTAGTGGATACCACATATACAGTAGCCTTATCTTTGACCACCACATGGCCACAGTAGTGAGGAAATCCTTTTATGCTGTGCAACTTATACAGGGCATGACATCTAGGTCCAAAGAGGTCATTATCCCACTGTACTCTGCCCTTATCAGACCATTCATAGAGTACAATACTCCCTTAGGTATGTACCTGACCAAGCATATGCAGCAACTAGAGTGACCTCAGAAGTTCCTTAAAAAAAGAATACAAGGCATAATGAACCTGCCTGAAAGCCCTTTCCCTCTATTCAGTCTTCTATAAATTGCTGAGGCATGATCTATGCCTGGCTTACAAGGCATCCATAAACTTACAAATATCCTGCATATTCATAAGTCAAACAGCACCAGAATTGTGAGGTCTAAGGACCTGAATTTTGTCTGTGACTTAAACAGAACATGCTGGAAAGACAGATATGTGTCCCAGAGACTGCCCCTCCTATGGAACAGGCTTCGCATCCATGTAAAGCTGAGTGTATCTATTACCTAGCTTAAACATAACCTAGACCAGTGGATGGGGAATAAGAAATTTACACCACGCTTGCACTCATGACCATTATGGACAGATGTAGCTTATAAATGCCTGGCCCTCAGTGTCCTGCTCAGATGCAGGACATTATTATTCTTTCAGGGAAAATTTGGATAGGCTTAGAAAGACCACCTTGGCCGTAAGCCTAATAAAAATCTCTGAATCTATAAACATGGCCCACTTAAATCAACTGTATGCAATTAAATTAATTCATTCTTAATAGAACAAGCACTTCTCAAAAGAATAACTAGCAAAATAAAACAATAACCACAACTAACTAATCAGAAAGTAGCATGAATTGCTGAACAGACCAATTATTACTGTCCATAACATAAAAAAAGCAAAGAAAATGGCTGAATTGTATTTGTTTTGTGCGGTGCTTGAAATATCTTTTATTATAAAATTGTATACTGTTTTGATGCCACAGACACTCATTCCCTGACCCTCCTGTATAAGATATTACATTAATTGCCATATCTATATCTCATAGCTGTCCAGAATTTCACAGAATTTCCAAATTATTGCCCCACAAAAAAATTGCAGTTTTCTATCAAATTATTGAGGATTAAAGTCATTAAGTAATGACAGACATTTGAGTTTTATATATATATATATATATATATATATATATATATATATATATATATATGTTTGTGTGTGTGTGTGTGTGTGTGTGTATGTATGGGTGGTCGACAAACAAATCAAATGGCCACAATAATGATACCTATTTGGTCAAAACCATTTGGTCAATGTAGACAGATGGTTAACAATGTGGAAGATCATCCCTTGGAAGGGGAATATTCCCTTTCCCGGGAGATTGTGCAATCTGGAGTTAGTATATATAATTTGCAGGGCATGTGGGGTGGCGTGTGTGAGTATAAATTTATATTCATATACGTGTGTGTGTGTGTGTGTGTGTGTGTGTGTGTGTGTGTGTGTGCGTGTGTGTGCATGTGGATATGTTTGTGCATATGTGTGATCTTCATTTGTATATATAAGAAACACTGATCAGTCATATTAGTAGCTACTTGTCATTAAATCTGTGTTACACAGCGATAAAAATAAGAACATCCAAACACTGACTGCATAATAAATAAATTAATGAGCAGATTCCGAGCAATTCTTCTATTCCATACATGACTTTATTCTTGAGTGAAAGTTTGACTGGGACCTTAAAATTAAAATGCATTAAAATAGTAGACAAAATATTATTATTAAATACTGTTTCTATATTTATCATACCATTTTAACTATGTAAGAAAAATAGTAAAAATTAGACAATGTAAATGTCTTTTACTACATCTATGTGCTATCAGTGGGTATGTTTCCTTATGGCCTTTTTTTCAAGAACAGATATCTTCTTTTTACATTGCAGTTACTCAAATCAGTCCCAGACAGCCATAAAGGTCTTTATATTATACTTCATAAAAATCTCCCCGTCACAAAATAATGAAATTTTTACCAACAGTTCTTAGCGACTTAGCAGCACTGTTGTTATGGTGGGGTGGAGTGGGAGGCTGCCCCGGCTGCAAGCTGTTAAGGGCACACCAGAATAGGTGCAACTTATGCAGGAGCCCAGTAATGGCATTTATTTATACTGTGTCTTTTTTAAAGTCTCCCTATTGAAATATCAGCACACAAAATGCTGAATGGCAACACTCCAAAAAAAAAAAAAAAAAAAGAAAAAAAGACCAAAAATCCAGGAGAAGAGCAAATCTGGAACATTGCTCTTCTTTAAACTTCTTTTTTGCAAGGGAACAACACCCCCCCCCCCTCTGAACTTATCTATACTAATTCAAAGACATGACATACCTCAGAGAAAAAGGAATATCCCAGGAAATAGCCATCTCAGATTTGTTATATGTAAGTCCATTTTGTCCGCAATTCAGTCTACATGCCTCAGGACTCACTAAAACAGGTCCCGACATTTTGAATGGTTACCCTTTTTAAATGGTGTTTGCAGACAGATTTGTGGCTGGCCTCTGCAGTGTAGTTAGGAGTAGAAGGGATGGGAGGAGGCTGAGCCAGAAATGTGGGTTTGATAAGTTGTAGTAATTGGGGGAGGGTTAAATATGATGTATGCATGGGCACTAAGGTGATTAATACATAAGGCTAAGAAGATGATGGATCAGTCTTTTTGAAATTGCAGCTTTTATTAGTCCTTCCAGCCCTACCAGGTGAAAGGTATGAGCACAAGGTTAGGAAAGAAGAAGAGACCTCTCTTTCAGCTATGAAAGGATGGTCCTCCATCCAACCTCCCCACTTTTTCCACATTTTTCTTATGCCTTTTCCTTATTTGAGAAAGTAGTTCAAATGAGTGGTGCTACTGCTACAATGCTTACTACCCATCCAATGTCCTTTCATAAGCAATGTAACAGTGGTTCGAGTGAGTGGTGCTACTGCTACACTGCTTACAAACCATCCAATGTCCTTCATTAAGCAGTGTAGCAGTAGGACATTGGATGGTTTGTAAGCAGTGTAGCAGTAGTTCAAGTGAGGGGTGCTACTGCTACGCTGCTTACAAACCATCCGTGTCCTTCCTTAAAGCAGTGTAGCAGTGGTTCAAATGACTGGTGCTACTGCTACACTGCTTGCAAACCATACAGTGTCCTTCCTTAAGCAGTGTAGCAGTGGTTCAGGTAAGAGGTGCTACTGCTACACTGCTTACAAATCATCGTGTCCTTCCTTAAAGCAGTGCAGCAGTGGTTCAAGTGAGTGGTGCTACTGTTACACAGCTTAAGGAAAGGCATTGGATGGTTAGTAAACACTAATAGCACTGCTGTCACTGAGTACGGTGAACTACAACACCTGATTTGATAGATGTTGTTTCATGTTTTCCAGGTTATGGTTATTCATCTGCATAAATAATGAGGTGATACTTCTGCCACACTGCCCAGAACATGGTTATTGTTGTGAATTATATCAGTGAAATGTATTGTATGCATGGTTATATACATATATTGTGTTTTATTAAAGCTGGTCACATTTGGCTAGAAAGGTGAGGGCACCAGTGACAAATGACTATTAATTGCAGTGTGAGTTTGTATTTTATAACTTTTTTAGTCCTCTCAACTTCAGAGGACCTGTTCTGCTCCTCAGATGTGGGATGACAGGGTTGACAACTGACAGTTATGACTCGGCATGTAAGTGTTCCATAATCAAATATGTCCCAGGAAAATCAGACAAAGATAACTAAGCATTAGATCATTTCATCATACTGGAGTTAGATTAAAGAATGCATAAAATATTTACTTTGGGAGAGAGATCAATAACTCTTCTGCAGTGTTTTACATGTCTATTAAAGCATGTGTGTTGTTGCTGTTTTGTACATGCTTCAGTGCTACCATTAAAAACCCAACTTTCAAAATGTAAAAGTTTGAAGATGCATTCATTCAGAAGCAGTTTTGTAATGATTAAAAATGCAAAATAAATGCAATACAAATAACGCTGTTGTTAATGCATTTTTATTACCTTAAATGCAGGTCTGCTGCAAGAGTACAAGTTGCAAGCACTTGAAGACAGGGAGTAAAGCATCTTGTGGCTTATATAGACTGCTGCTCATATATGAGTTCAAGCAAGCAGCTGGGGAGGGAGTAGGAGGGGATGGGAGTGTAGATTAGGGCAGGGGAGCTTTAGGTTTAAGGAGTGAGAGGGGAATTAAGAGGTAGGAAGTGTGAAGGAAGTTGATTTATTTGGCTATTCAATGTGATAAGCAGGGTAGAGCACTAATCCTAATGGACCTATTTCAGTCACAGCCCAAAAAACCATAAATGACAGTAGACAAGCAGTATTATGAATACTAACAACATTTTGTGTGAAGAGAGCAATGGACCAATAACAGTCATAATAATAATAGTAATAATAAATAATAACGGCCACACAGGTAAAAAACACACTCTCCAAAGCTAAGAATGCAGCATCCATGGGACCAGATAACATCCCAGGCTGTGTACTACAAGAACTACAAAATGAACTGGCACCTCACCTAAGTGTCATGTTTAATTATAGCCTCACCTCAGGCTTTGCGCCCACTGAGTGGCGTACAACTGCAGTTATCCCACTCCACAAGGGGGATCCACCTTGGATCCCAGGAACTACCGCCCCATCAGTCTGACGACCCTGATCTGCAAGGCCATGGAATATATTATCATGTAACTTATAAACAAAGACATTGGCAACCTTCAAACACTGGACCCCACCCAGTTTGGGTTTGTGAAGGGCCGATCTTGTCCCCTGAACCTGATTGACTTCTTCGAATCAGTCTCCAGAGCCGTGGATGAGGGTAAGGCAGTCCACACAGCCTATCTGGAACTCGCCGAGACCTTTGACTCCATCCCCCACTCTGGAACCATAGATAGACTTACTAAGCTGGACATTAATCCCTACATCCCTTGATAGGTTGCCAACTGGCTTACTGACAGAACCCACACTGTAAAAGTAGCCAACTCCAAATCCAGCTCTAGACAAGTGACAAATAGAGTACCTCAGGGTTCAGTCCTGGGATCGCTCTTGTTTGGCATCTACTTCTCTGAAGTACAGGCCAACACTAAGGGACTCTGGCTAATAAAGTTTGCAGATGACTGCAAACTGGGAGCCATTATTGAATCTCAGAATTATATGGATACTCTACAGAAGGGCCTTACAGAAACAGATGCTTGGTGTCAGAGCCATGGACTCAAGCTCAATGCCAAGAAATGTATAGTTATCCCCTTAGGGAAAAAACATGTACCTGTGAATTACTACATAGGTGGCAGTACACTAAACACCGAAAGTGTGATAAGAGACTTAGGGACACAGGTGGACAGTGGTCTCACCTTCGATAACCACATCACCACAACAGTCAGGAAATACTTCTATGTGGCACACCTCATGACTAAGGGCTTTTCATCCAGAAAAAAGGAGGTCATTGTCCCACTGTACTCATCCCTCATTAGACCCATTATAGAATACAACGCCCCGTTTGGTATGTACCTCTCAAGACATCTGCAACAACTGGAAAGGCCACAAAAGTACCTCACTAATAGAATCACAGGCCTAAAGCAGATGCCCTATGCTGACCTCCTTAAAAAAACTCCAGCTAAACTCTGTTGCATATTGTCTACTCAGAGGTGATCTCTGCTTAACATACAAGGCCATGTCAAACCCAGAGCTGCTGGACATGCTACACTTAAAGAAATCTCAATCCCTCAGAGCCACACGCTCCAGGTATCTAAACCTTGTCATCACAATAAACAAAACATGCTGGAGGGATAGGTTCCTGACCCAGAGACTCCCCAGACTTGGGAGTAGACTGCCCATACATGTCAAGCAGAGCACCTCTTTGACCCTCTTTAATAGGAACCTTGATGACTGGATGGGAGAAAGGAAATTCACCCCGGGGATCATGTCAGTTGCCCTGCTAGACAGGGGTCCAGGGAGGTAAATAGTGTGGGAAGAAATAGCCAGGGAATTCTTATGGCTAAGCTTGTATAGGCCCTAGGGCCAATAGCCTAGTACCAACCTATGAACCTATAAGTACACAGTATAAGGGACAATAGGAAGGGGTGGTCAGAATAGCAGGTGAAGCATGAAATATTGAAGGGATAGAGCACAGAGTGTAAAAGGTACCAAACTAAGGTAAGAGCACACAGAAATTGACTATATGCAATATATCCAACATATACAATATGGAAAATATGTTACATACCAGTGTGAGAAATAATTTGAGGAAGACAAAGGTGCCTGACTGGTGAAGGGTATAGTGAAGGATTAGATGATGTGTCCAGAGGAAAAGCATTTTCACACTAATTAAGACTTGAGATGATCTTTAACATGAGCATGGAATGAGGGGTTGAGAGGGATTCTCAGAATTTGGGGCCTGAGATAGAGAAGGTATGGTTAGTGCAATTAAATCTTGCTCTGGGACATTGAAGAATTGGACCAGAGTGGTTATGGCTTTACTGGAAAGGCTCACCCAGATTCTGCTACAGTTTGTTGTGACGGAAAGGTTAGTTTGCTTTTTAGTTGTTGTGTTTTGTATTACTTTATTGCCTTTTTCTATTTTCTATACTATGATTTGTTTTTTTTTACACTGTGTTTTACTTGTATTTTGCTTTTAACTGCATACTAAAACTTAAAAAGAGACTACAGCTCTGTCTCTTCTGAGTCAGACAGGAATTAGAAGAGGTCAATTAAGGAGTCACACATAAGTTACAACAGGTCAGCTAAGGTTAATCATCTGTGAACTGAGAGGGTGGAGCTAGGAACTAAATCTTCTATTTAATGGGTAAAATAAAATTTGTTGTGTCTTGTATTACTTTATTGCTTTTTTCTATTTTGTATACTGTGATTTGCTTTCTTTACACTGTGTTCTTATATTCTGCTTTTAACTGCATACTAAAACTTGAAAAAAGACCACAGCTCTGTCTCTTGTGAGTCAGACAGAATTTTTTTCCCATCCTCCCACCTGGTTACTGTTGTGTTGTTAAACACCACTGTCTTTCTTGTTGCATGCCCCTTATGTTAATTTGACTATATATCTAATTTCCTCTCTGCTTTTACTGGCTGGTGTGAGTAAGCACAAAACTATCATTTTGTAAAATCACTCCCCTTCAACTATTTAAATTTATTGACCATCCTACTGTATTCCATAGTACCAGAATGCAAAAGTGGCCACCCCCTTCCAATCTATCTTGCTGATTTAAAAATAGTGACTCTCCATTAAAACTTAACTTTTATACAGGTAAAACTTAAGTTACCTACTTTCACATTTAACTCCTCTAGTGCACACTGCAGTGTTCAGGATACACATTTTTTTCATCTTACCTTTAAACATCTATTGCAAGTCCACCAGTTATTGTAGAGTCCACATTCTGCCCCTCAGTAGTCATTTTGGAATTAGTGCTTCTGTTTTCTCCTAGTGAGAGAAGGAGTGCAGTTACATTATTTCCTGGAGACTGCTGATCACCAGAAAGCTTAATAACTGCTTATAGGTGACAGCTTAGAATCTGTGCTTATATTCTGATCCTGGAGAGTAGGAGCAGAGTGCATTGATTCCTGACTCTTTCTGGTTAGAGAGTGAGTGTCTGTGATTAACACACCTGACTGGTCTGGTTGCTATTCGTGGCATCTACCAAAAAAAAGGTTACAAGCCTGCAGACCCTTGCATCATCTGAGACAAGACTGTGGATCAAACAGGCCGTGGCATGCTTCTCTTCTCGGGATTGGTGCTAAAACTAGCTAGTTTTAGCTAGAACTAGCCAGTTTTTAGTTTCAGCACTCAAAACTGTTTCTTTGTGCTCAGCACTTGCTCAGAACTCATTGTAACCACTAAATAAACTACAAATTACTACAGCGCTCAACTTTCCTCACTTGTCAAAAGGAAAACAGTTCTTAGTACTTAAATTAATAAGCACCCATCCAGGCATGTCCATGGGTCATCTCCAGGTGTTTTCTCCTGTCCACCTGATGAATCTGGGCATCTTGGGGCAATGTAGTAATTGTCTCATGTATACTAACTACCCTCTCCTCCTACCAGCCAACACTACAACCTGTGAGAGATGCACTTATATAGCCAAACTGGAAGCCAAGTTCTCTCCAGCCAAGACTGGACTAGACAGTCAAGAGGAGAAGGTTAACACCTGCACCACACCACACTCATCACATAGTCCTTCAAAACCCACACTAGCAAAACCCACACATAGAAACACGAGGCACAAACCCACATTCACGGAGACTGTCAATAAAAATCTGCCCAAGCAACAGAGACCTCCCAAGCTAAGACTCAGACAACCACCACCCCCGCAACACTACTCAAATGACACATAGCCCACAAAATCAGTGTGTCTCTCAACCTCAGCCCATAAGGCAAAACAACATACCCAACACACTAGTCATTGCTCAGAGGTGATCTCTGTCTTGCCTACAAGGCAATATCAGACGCTGCCTTACTAGAGATGCTCCATATCTGTAAGTCTAACTCCTCACACATTACCTGCTCAATAGGCCTAAATCTAATATGCAACATCAAAAAAACCTGCTGGATAGACAGGTTTGTCTCCCAGAGGCTGCCCTGTGTCTGGAATAGACTTCCCATACATGTCAAACAGAGTACCTCGCTGACCCTCTTCAAGCACAACCTTGATGAGTGGATGGGAAACCACAAATTTGTCCCAGGGGTTCCACCTTTGTCCTTCATTGACAGGGGTGACAGGTGCTGACTGAGGTTTCTTTTTTGGGGATACACTCTTGGCTAAGCTTGTAAGGGCCCCAGGGCCATTAGCCTAATAACCTCATTTGATCCTATGATACCAAAGCATTTGAAGGTGATGACTTGAACAATGGGGTTGTTAAGGTGGCCATGGATAAGAAATGATTGAGAGTTATTATATCACTGGGGGGAAGTACCAAGCATCATTGTTTTAGTTTTTGAAATGTTCAGAATTAGCTTTTTGTTATTAAACCATTTGATAAGAGAAAGGAAGTTGGCTTGTAGTTGTTACTGTATGGCAAAGGAGGCCAGGTTTGAATGAATGTCATCAGCATAAAGTAAGAGAAAAAGAGAGGGGGGGGCTGAGGGAAGTCAAATGGCAGTTTATTAACCAAAAAGGAAGAAAGAAGGAGAGTGAGAATGGAGCCTTAAGGGGACTCCTTTAAGGAGTGGTATTAAAGCAGAAGTGGTGTTTTGAAACT
>NC_056726.1:900500205-900530205 GCF_019279795.1 Protopterus annectens | reverse complement strand
GGTTTCAATGCAGCAAGGAGACAGGATGTCTAAAACTAGGGAGCCCTCTGCATTGTCTTGGCAGTGTTTTTTGTTTTATGTCTCCTAGTAGCTGCAAGGATCTGAGGGCTATGTACTTTTCACAGGTAGATGCTACAGGCTGGCAGTTTCTAACAATGGGGCTTAGCTTGGGAACTAAAGTCAGATGACAAGAAGTGATGTCATCCTGCAAGCTAACCCATCAGTAATATTTGGGATATTAATTTAAGCACTCTCTGAGAGAGAGGCAGGGCATTTTGTCTTTGACCTGACAACATCAGCTGGAAAACCCATTCATCACATCTGCCTTGTCTTGCTTTGTAAGTAAGTTAACTAGGGTACAGTAATTTCTTTTAGATATAGTCAGGAATATAGCTGAGCTTAAGTTAGATGTTTATCTTTATTTATTTGAGACTGTCCTGCAATGCTTTTCTTAATATTTCCTTTGATTCTGATGTAACTGTGATTATTTACTGAGTATTTTCTTGCTCTTTTATTATTTATTATTAAATATATTTAAACCTTTCATTGTGGCTGATATTTGTGAGACATATTTAAGCTCTGAGAGTACTTGCATATTTATTTGGTGACACTGTGGGCCACTCCTAATAGCCTTGCTCTTGATCAAACTACTATTTGGCTTAATAGTAACATTGGACACCCTTTGTTAAGGTCCTTAAAGCAGCTGATAAGGAGTGTCTGGTGGCAGTCAGAAATACCTTATAGTCTGGGCAGAAGGTGGCACAGCTAGTAAAACTGTGCCAGCCTTTCCCAGGTGTGTGTGTGTGTGTGTGTGTGTGTGTGTGTGTGTGTGTGTGTGTGTGTGTGTGTGTGTGTGTGTGTGTGTGTGTAAATCAAACCTCAAAAAGTGTGTGTCAGCTACTTGGGCAGGGACACGAAGCACTGGTTGGACAGAGATGGTGCTGGAGGCCTTAGCTTGGTCACACAGCTGAGATCTCAACTCTATAGCTGTGCCAGTGGGGAGTCTTACTGGAGATCTGGAGAAGGAGAGAGAAACCAGCCCCAGACTAACTGTCATCTCTGTGTGCTCTTAAGGGAAATTGCCCTTCATGGAGAAAGCTACATCTGGAAATACTGTGTGTGTACCTGTCATCTTCCGAATGTGTACGTCCCCACACTATTGCAAGTGGTGAAGATTGAGGCTTCTTGATTACTGGGCCAGTGGTGGGGCATCACACTAGTAATTAGATAATAGAATCAAGCCCTGTATCCTGTGTTTATGAGGTAAATACCCTAAACTTTATACCAACCCCATATCTTTACATTTATCTTCACAATACAAGCAGTGTCACTAGGGCAATAGGTGGCACATGTGTCTTTGATACAGAAAACTATGGGTTTTAGTCTCACACCAGGGAGATGGATTGCTGACAATGTAGTGCAGCATAAGTGCGGTGCTGCTCACCTGATTGTGTCATTTTATTTATTTATTTATTTATTTGCAGTTGGTTTACCAGGATAGCCCATTGGGCCAAGATGAACCCATTTTCAATGGAGTCCTGGGGAGAAAAGCTCCAGACATTTTAGGTTACAATAGGTTCTTAGACATGTTTAGACATTGTAAAAAAAAATTTTGAGTAGACAATACAGATAATAAACAAACAATTACAATTAATTCAACAAGAGTTAAAACTTATATGAGAAGCAGATTAAACAGGATTTTACAATTAAAAATAAGAAGTCATTACATATTAAGATTCCTACACTTATGAGGTATAGTGTAGTATATTCTTGCAAATACTATAGTAATAATAATATAAGAGTTAGGAGAAATGTTAGAGTGAAATCAAGGGTATAAGCAGGAGAAAGGAAAGGAAAAGGAAATACCCAGTATTAGTTATGAGGAGTGGGAGCAAGAGCATTCCCACTGAGATAGAAGATGTGAGTGAAGAGATTTTTTGAAAATAAAATGGTTAGAGGTGATACGGATAGATGGAGGTAGAGAGTTCCAGAGTTGAGCTAGGCCATGTGATAGAAGATTTTTGCCAGGGGGATGGGTTGGTTTATACACTTCTAATAGATTTTGGTTGTTAGACCTTAATATTCTGTCAGGTATGTGCATTTTAAATACAGAAGACAGGGAGGGACAGAGGGAGGGGTTGAGAATAAGTTTATGTGCGAGGGATAGTTGAGTATAGGTGAGATGACTGGGTAGTTCTAGCCATTTTAATTGTTGGAGAGAGGAACAGTGGTGGGTTGAGGACTTTTGGCTGGTAGCAAATTTTGCAATTTTGTTGTAGCAGGAGGAAAGTTGTGTTTTCAGGGAGGTTTGTAGATTCGTTAGAAGTGGAGCTCCGTAGAGAAGGGATAGAATTAGAAAGGAAGTAGAGAGAGTGATTTTAGTGGCAGTTGTAAGATAGTGATTTTGTCGATCGAGCATCCCTAGTTTTTGATGGTGTTTTTTGATATTTATTTGTAGATGGGAGTTGAATTTTAGTTGGTTATCAATTTGGACTCCTAGCAATTTTGTCTCTGTTACCAGTTCTAGCTGAGTGTTATTTTGACTGTTGATAGAGAATGTCTTTGTATTAAAAGAGTTGACTTTAGTGGGGGTGAATATCATTAATTTGGTTTTAGAGGCGTTGAGCGCTAGGTGATTTGTTTTCATCCATTGTTCAGTGGTAGAAAAAGCATCCTGAGTTAGTGTTAGGAGTGTTGAGATAGATGTGGCAGTGCAGATAATGGTAGAATCATTTGCATATTGGATGATGTTGGAAAGAGGGATCGCCCTGTGGAAATCATTTATGAATATGTTGAAGAGGAGTGGACTTAATATGGAGCCTTGGGGGACTCCAGTTGGGGTGTTAAGGAATGAGGAGGTTGCCTTTTTCCATTTTACTGCTTGATATTTGTTGGATAAGTAGCTGGAGAACCAGTTCATTGATGGGGGAGATAGGTTAAGTTTTGAGTGTTTGGTTAGAAACAGGTTATGTGATATAGTATCAAAGGCTTTAGAGAGGTCGAGAAGAAGGGTAGAGACAATAAGGCCAGAGTCCCGGGCTTTATTTACAGTTTCGAGGAAGGAGAGGAGAGCTGTCATAGTGATGTGATTAGGTTTGAATCCGTGTTGTGTGGGAGATAGTAGGTGATTATCTATGAGATATGGTAGGAGTTAAAGTTGGATACACTTTTCAAGGAGTTTAGAGATGGGGGACAGGATAGCAATGGGGCGGAAGTTAGTAACACTGTTATTATTGCCACCTTTATGTAAAGGTATGATAAAGGCTTTTTTCCAGATTTGGGGAACTATGCTTTCTTGGATTGAGCGATTGATTAGTATACTAATGGGGTAAGCAATTGCTTCAGCAGCTATGCTAAGAAAGTAGGAAGGGATATCATCAGGGGCATTGGTACATGGTTTTAGTTTCTGGAGGAGTTTTTGTATGGTAGAAGTGGGTATAGGTTTTAATGAGAATGGAGGAGAGTGTGGAGAGGGGGTGTTGTGGGGTGAAGATGATGAGGAGGAAGAGGTAGTAGGAAAGGGGGTGGTTGGTAAAGGGGGTGTGGAAGATGGGGAGGAAATGAGAGTAGGAGAGGAGGTGGATGGCAAAGATTTAGTAGATATGGGTGGGGGAGAGGTAGTAGTGCTGGGTGGAGTGTTGGTGGAGGGAAAGGAGGAGAGTTTGAGAGTGTGTTGTTAGAGAAGGAAGAAGTTAATTTGGAGATAGATTCAATGAAAAAAAAGTTGAATTGAGTAGCTAAGTCGATATCTGGGCATTAGGGTCTGGGGTGGGGGAAACAGGCTTACTGGGATTAAGTAGGGTGGAGATGCCTTTCCAGAATTTCTGAGGATTTGTTTTGTTATTGCTTTGGAGAATGGAGAAGTAATTTTGTCAATCAGAGATGATCGGCTTTTTTACCCTGTTTCTAAGTGTTTTATATTTGTTGTGAATGAGGGGAGCCTTATTTTTCTGGTACTTTGTCCAGGCTTTATCTCTTTGCTTCATTGTTGCTAGTGTATTTTTGGTAAGCCAAGGGGCGGTTTTGTTTTTTATTCTTTTCATTCTTAGAGGAGCATGGAGGTCTATTAGTTCTAAGATTGTGGTGTTGAACTGGGCAACAACATTATCTAAGGGTAGTATTTTTAGACAATTCCAGTTTATTGCTTTTAGGGAGTTATTAAAGGTAGATGGGTTAAAGTTTTTATGATTACAGATTGTAATATAGTTGTGGGTGCGGTGTGGGAGTAGGGGGAGCCGGTGAGTGAAAGTGGGTATGTGGTCACCAAGTGGATCTGGAAGATTTCCACTGCTGGCGAAATAGTGGGGATGTGAGACTAAGATCCAGTCCAGGATACTGCCACTGGAGAGGTTTTTTGTTTGGTGTGTTATAGAGGTGATTAGTTGTGTAAAATTATGTAGGTTAATATTAAGTGGGTTAATGGGAGACTGAATGGCGGCCCAGTTAATATTCATGTCCCCTAAGATTATTGTTTCATAGCTAATGTTGTTGGTAAGCCAGGAGAGTATGTCTTCGAGTGTGGAAATATTATCTCCTGGGGGGATGTAGAGTGTATTAACTTGAAGTAGTGTTAAGAGTAGTTCAGTGTTATTAAACTGAGGAGTATGTTTGTTATAGGGAGTGATTGACAGGGAGGTTGAGTAGAGGAGAGCTACTCCCCCCTTTTTTGTGAGACCTATCTCTTCTGATAATAGAATAGTTTGGTGGGAGTATTTCTGAGTCTTATATATGGGGTTTTAACCATGTTTCTGATATGGATAGGATGTCAGGTTTATGGTGTGTTAGCCAGGCATGCAGGTTTGGGATTTTGTTAACTATACTTTGAGAGTTTAGGGCAGTGAGTAGTATGGATTTGTCTTTAATTGTTGAGGTGGAGTGGCCAGGGTTAGAATGGATATCGCCTGATAAAAGGTTGGTAATGGAATATATATTTGAGTTGGTGAAGTATATGCATAGTCTTGAGAATAGATTTAGTTCTATGGTGTTTTTATAGGATTTAGAGATGGTTAAATGTGTACACTGTATCTGGGTATGAGTTTAAATGGGAAAAGTAGAAGGTTTATTATAGGGCAAAGATGGGGCGAGATTGGGATGTATGAGTGTGTTAGTGAAGGGGTAAGATGGTTAGTTACATGGAAGGATTGGGAGTGATAGGTATAACTGGGCTGTGTGAGGAGGTAGAGATAGGTTAAGGTAAGTAGTAGAGTTAGTAAGAAGGAGGAGAAGAAGAATGTGGGTTTTGAAGGCATGATGAAGTGGAGCTAAGTGTAGTTATTAAGTAATACCCTTGGACCCACCCATATTTTTTCCCCTGAGGAGATGGAAACTTTGACACAACAAGTGAGCCCTGACACTAGCTCAACAGTGGAGGATGAGTTAAGTACAGGTATCCTATGTACAGGAACTACATATTCACTTAACAATTTTTCTATTTATAATTTTAGTAGTATTAGTATTAATAAAACACATTTTGATATTCTAAGTAAGGGATTCAAATTCATTCCTAATACGAAAGGTGACCTGGTTCAGTCTTTAATAGATATGAAGTTGTTCCTAAGAAAAGTGAATCTTTGTGTCACACTTCCCCCTAAGGTGTTGGATGAAAACCGCCAGGAAAACATGCTCATCAGGAAAAGTACATATAATCCCCCTTATCACCCCCAGATTAGAAACCTTGACCTGATATTAGAAAAGAAAATTAGAGAAGAATTTAAACTTGTGAAGAAAGAGTATAATATCACAAAAGAAGAATACAAAACATTGAATGAGTTAAGGTTTAATAATCAAGTCAGGATCATGAAACCTGACAAAGGGGGAGGGGTGGTTATAATGGAAAACATTATCTATGACGGTAAAATGAACACTATCTTAGGTGATGGTAATAAATATAGAATTGTTTTCTCAAATGAAGTACAACTAGCTTACCAAAAAATAGATAATATTCTAGACAATTTGCTACTGGAAGGCATAATAGATGTTAAATTGTATGTACCTAAACCAAGGATACCCATTATTTTTGGGATACCAAAGGTACATAAGAATGTTAGTGACCCACCGTTAAGACCGATAGTTTCAGCGGATGGTTCCAAGATCACCAGCTTGGCCAAATATGTGGATATAACAGCAAAGCATATTTGGGCCATGAACAAATATATATTAAAGGATTCTTGGGACCTATTGAGGGACATTAAGTCAGATTTATTTTCAAATGATCTTATTTTTGTGACAATTGATGTCATTGATTTATTTTCATGTATACCCCACCATGAAGGTATGAGATTATTTGAGGATATGATTTTTCTTGACAAAAAATTGTCACATTTGGAGAAAAATGCAGTGGTAGCATTGGTAGATGTTGTACTAAGGAACAATTTTATGGTTTTCAATGATGAGTATTACCAGCAAATTAGTGGAGTAGCAATGGGTGCGGCTTGCGCACCCACATATGCTAACATTGTGTTAGCAGCTTGGGAGTCCAATTTTGTTCATAACTCAGGATATACCCAATATTGGACCCTTTATAGGCGGTTTTTAGATGATATAGTTATTTTTTGGATTGGGGGTAGTGAAAAATTATTGGAATTTATGAATTATCTACAGAATACTACTAATTTCTTAAAATTCACGTTTACTACGTCCACAGATAGGTTACAATATTTGGACGTTGAAATATATAAGAACGTGAATAATAGGGATTTTGAAACCAAGGTTTTTAGGAAAAACACCTTCTGCAATTCCTATTTACACTTCACTAGTGCGCACCCCCCACATTGTAAAAAGAATATTGTCAAGGGACAATTTGTGAGGGGGTGCCGTATGACTAGTGGAGATGATGATTTTATCAAGGAATGTAATACACTGGAGGGAATGTTTTTAGCCAGGGGCTACCCTTATGAATTTGTTTCAAGAACTAGAAAAGAGGTAGAGGAAAATAGACCAGGTAAATACAAACCTATAAAAGGTGTAGAATTAACTGTAAATAATGACAATTTGCCATCTTTTAATAACTACAATAAATTCAATGTAGTTAATGATGGTCAGTATAATTCAGCATTAGTGATGGAATTTAACAATTTGAATATTAAAGTAAGAAAGATTTTCCAGAAAGAATGGAGCAATTTTGTTTCATACACTGACATCCTGAATAATAAGAAAGAGATGCCTAAGGTTGTATATAAAAATGGTAGAAGCATTAAAAATTTGTTGGAAAATAATAAAGTAAGTAACAGCAATGAAATTTCTATGAAAATGTTACTATATGATAAAAATAAAAAATATGGAACATACCAATGTGGACACTGCAATCAGTGCCCACATATTAGTAACAGAATGGAAATTTTGGTACCAACAAGGGACATTAATATTACTGCCTCTGGATATTTTAATTGTGATACACAGGGGGTGGTGTATTTAGCTATGTGTTTGGAATGTAAGTCATATTATGTGGGGAAGACGGAGAGAGCATTAAAGAAGAGAATTTATGAGCATATTTACGAGATATCTAAGAAAAAAGAAACAAATGCTCTGTTCAAACACACGCTAGATTGCAATAATGCTAAATTCACCTTCTTTGTATTGGAACAGGTTAAAAGGGAAATAAGAGGGGGCCCTTGGGAAGAAAAATTAGAATTCAAAGAGCTCTGGTGGCAAATTTTATTAGATGCAACTAATTTCCCAGGGCTTAATGACCACATTTCTTTAACTTCAGTGTTAAAATTAAGAGCAGCCAAGATTTAGTTTTATTTGTAATTGCTCTTTAGGAACAGCAGATGGTGCTAGTAGGCCAGGAATGAACTTTTATGAAACAAAGAGTAGAAAGGGTTTTAAAAGAATAAATATTTAGTAGTTTTTATTATATTTGTATTTATTTATTTAATGTGGTTTTAAATAAATTATTGAGTGATTATGAATTTTAAACTAATGAAGAATGGAGTTCTTTTAAAATTGAATATCGAAATGTGTTTTTAGTAGTTTCAAATAGCAACTTTAAATGAGCCTTGTAAACAGATGTTTTTAATGTCAATTATTTTTTTAATGAATTTTATTGGTTGGTATAGACCACATGTGAGTATATTAGGTGTTTTCAAATAATACTTGTTAGTCTGAAGAAGTCTTACATGTTTGTGGAGACGAAAACGCATTGGTGGATGTTAACAGCGTTTACGTTTTGCAGTGATTTGTTTCTTGTACTTGCAATAAAGTGTGTTGGTCATCGCTGGTGAACTGCTTCCGTGGTTTTTGAATTTAGTAGTTATTAAGTAGTTGATTAAATTGTATATGGAGGTGAGAGAGAAACTGCATGTGAGAGCTATTAGTGTCTAAATGGAGGTTATAGTGAGAGAGTTATGAAGGATAGGTGGTGAAGTGTTATGGGAGTGTGAGTGTGATAGTAAAGGAATATAAGTGGTTTGGTGATAAGTCTATGGAATGTAAATGAAATTAGTGTTGGAGGGAAGAGGAGATGGTGTTTCCAGAGTATTGAAGAATGATTGGTCTAAAATGGGTGGGAGCAGGAATGGGTGTTTGTAGAGTATTGGAGAATGATAGGTTAGTAATATGGGGGGTGTGGTTATGGGTAGATAAAGGTAGAGGTGCTGGGGGCAGGTGAGATTTGGGGGAAGGGTAGGGGAGTAGAGTGAGCCTGCAGGGCGAACAGTGGTGAAGTGTTATAGGAGTGGGAGTGTGATAGTAAAGGAATATAAGTGGTTTGGTGATAAGTCTATGGAATGTAAATAAAATTAGTGTTGGAGGGAAGAGGAGATGGTGTTTCCAGATTATTGAAGAATGTTGGATGAGACATTAAACTGAGGCCCTAGCTACATGAGCTGTTCATAACTCTGGTGGGTTTAAAAGATCACATAGTACCTATCAAAAAGAGTAGGAGTACTTTATTGAAAAAAAATCTGTCATTAACAAATATAGATTTACTCAACAAAAAGAAAAAAAAACGTATACAAAAGGGAAATAACAAAAAAGAAAAGAACAAAGCACAAATAATTAATTCAAATCATTAACATGAAAATACAGGTTTCTAGCCTTTATGCCAAAGCCATCTTCTCAATTTTCCAGTAGTTAAGGAACAATCCAATAACTTATTATATAACAGTTATTTGCATCTCATTCTCCAGAATATCCATGTAGCACTAACAGAGATCTTATCAAATGTATTCCGAACACTTTTCAACCTGCGGTCATAATAATCATTGGTTATCGTGCCCATAGTAATAGGTATGAAGACATTCAAATGAGATAGTGATAGTATCATAACCCAATAACCTTTAATCCTTGCACATGACAAAAGCAAATCTTCTATAGTTTCTTCTTCTATAAATACAGAACACTGCCTTTGAGACTTTTTCATCTGGCCTTTAACTGGCATCCTATCTAATAAAAGTCATCATAAGAATTCTTGAAGTTCTAAATCATTAGCAAACCTGTTTTACCTTTCAGCAATGCATTAGCTAATACCCTCAGTTAAAATTTCCCATGGTCTAATACAACAAAATACATCCATAACTTTTGCATACCATAATTTTCTAAGTGTAGGTAAATCAGTCAAAATCAATTTTCCCATTCAATTTCTTGTGAATATAACTTTCATAGTCATGGAGTAAAAATGCTTCTTCTTATCTAAAAATACACTTTCCCAAATATCTTTGTATTTATGCCATAAAATTTCCTTGCCATAACATTAAGCCAGGAATCAAGTTTCATTAAAATTAAAAAAAAAATGTACAGATGCCAAAAATGCAATGGGGTGAATCATACCCAACACCACTATCTGTTTTATCCCAATACGCAGTTTTCCTTTTAATAGGATTCAATGAATTCCCCCATAAGAACTCAAAAAACAAAGCTAATAATTTCATTTCCTTCTCTAATGGGACGGAAGAACAGAACCCAGGTATGCAATTTACTAAGGACATATGTATGCAATACCAAACCTTTTTTGTTAAATGACATTGAGAAAATATTCCAACAGCCAAAGCTGGTACATATCTGAGATAATAGTTTTTTCCCATTGTTATAAAACTGTCCCATCAGACCCAAAATTCAACTCCATTATCTTAATAGATGATGTTTGAAACTTTATATCATGTAAACAGTTACAAATGCCAAAGCCAGCACATGTATTTATA
Source organism: Protopterus annectens (assembly GCF_019279795.1). Taxonomy (NCBI): domain Eukaryota; kingdom Metazoa; phylum Chordata; order Ceratodontiformes; family Protopteridae; genus Protopterus; species Protopterus annectens. The sequence goes on along the minus strand of NC_056726.1, from coordinate 900,520,066 downwards.
TTCAAATTTAAATCTACCTCATTTAACTATTTGAGTAACATGTGAAAAACATCATAATTAAATCATCCAGATATGGAAATAACAGAGAAAGTTGAACAACTGTAACTTTTTCCCATCTACAATGAATAAAAAATAGAAATATCAGAAATGACTGCATCCATAATTAATATGAACAATAATCCGCCTAATGGATATCCTTGCTTCATACCTCATTGTACTGAAATTTTCTCAAGCCATCCATTTATTAATGGATAAATCCATGAATTGGTATATATTGCTAGGAGTGGAAATAGACAATAAACTAAAATTTGACATTCACATATCCATGACCATAAAAAAAAAGTCCACAAAAAACTAGGAGCGTTATACAGAAACAAGCAACTTCTCACCAAAGCAGCAAAGATTTCAATAGCAAATTCCCACTTTATCTCCACCCTACTATATGCCTCTCCAATATATACCAACCTAAGGCAATGTGATCTAAACAAGCTAGAGACCTGCTACAACAAAATCGCCAAATTCGCCACAGGGGCATCCTACCATAGTCACCACTGTCTCTCACTTGCTGAACTGGGCTGGCTTGAACTCCCTCACCTCCTTCAATGGTATCAACTCTCACTCACCCACAAACTAGTAAACCATCCACTAAATGTCCCATCCCTCCAGAATCTACTCCAACCCTATCGCACCACCAGACCACTAAGATCCAGCAACAAAAATCACTTGCAGATCACTAAAGCCAGTAACTCTGCTGGTGAAGCACTATTCTCTTGCACCATAGCCAAATTATGGAACTCCCTCCCACCCACAATTACCTCCATACCATCATGCACCCACTTCATAACTTTACTAAAAGCATACCTAAACACATGCTGGCTATGCCCTTGCAACTCCCACTCTAATATCACCCACCCCATCCAACCACTACCTTTCTTTCCACTCCACAAACTACCTTGATTATAGCAAGCTCAGATGCTCATAAGCCTAGTACTTATTATACAGCAGGAACTTCTTATTGTAACATTTGTTATTGTCTGTTATGTACTTCACAGATAAAGATTCCAGTTGTCTACTGTTGTACTATGTTATTCATCTGTAAATATGTTGTAAGTAATTGCTATGTTAAATTGTTGATCGCTATGTAATCCAATGTAACTACTGTCTGTTTATTTTAACTGTGGAGCTTTTCTGCCTGGGCCTCTGCTGAAAATGGACCTATGTCCAGTCGGACACTCCCAGTCAACAAATGTGAATAAATAAATAAATAAAATAAATAAATATATATACTTTGAATAATGTTTATTATCTGTGATGGTAAATCATAACACCTCAAAATATCGCAAAGACATTCATCAAAATGATTATCACAGTTTTAGAACACCACATGCCAATACTAAACCTGTATTTCTCTCCACAATAGAACCAATAACTTTACATAAAACAAGTAGCATATCCTGAACAGACTTTCCTTTTATCCCATACATCCTTTCTGAAAAAATACAATTTAATTCCATACTAAGCCTATTATGAAGCAATTTACAAAAAACATTATAGTACACATTTGCTAATGCTAATGATCTCCAATTAGATAAATTAGTTCTATCTCCTTTTTATAAATGAATAGAAGAACTCCAAGACACCTTTTATCATTATGAATACGTGTTCTGAGCCATTCATTAAGAACATGAAAAAACATTAACTTTTGACTGTCATTTGTTTATAAAACACATAGGAAACGCCATCCAATCCAGGGGAAAGGTATAGAAAAAGCTGTGAAGAACCACATCCAGTTGAGTAAATATAAAAGGTTTCTGCCACCCTTCTACCTTTGCTTCATCTAATTTTCTAATATCCCACTTCCTTGAAACCAACACAGGGGTAGAAAACGTATCCAATACATAAGATTTGTCAATCTGTTAATTTCATTCTGCATAGTAACAACATTTACTAAAGAAGAACGAGCAGAATTACAGGTTGTTAGGAATAGAGAAATTTATTTCTGTTACCTTTAGCAACCTATCATTGTTTATATAATAAAATCATCTTTCTTTTTCTATTTTCCTGAATTAACTGACTTCCAATATCTGTAAGTGGATTATTCACTATGAATCTTGCAATGATGATTATGCAGACCATGTCTTTATAATGTAATTTTTATGCAGTCTGTAAATAATTTTCAACCATTAAATATGTTGCCTTATATTTATCTGTAATGAACAACGATAAATTAATTAAACTACTATAAAAAGGCAATAAAGACGTGTGGTGATACTAGAAGATAGCTAATTCCTCATACCCCCTTTTCAGTGTTAAAGTCCAGCCTGTCAACTTTTTAACACCTTTACCCATGGTTAGGCAAGAAGGACTGTCATTTAATCTAACAAACAGTGCTAACTGGTCAGTAAAGTTTACATGTATCAATTTACCATCCAACAACTGTAGTGGATAGGAATAAGCATAATAATCTAATTCAGTAGTTAGCCTCCCTCATCTCTACATATCACCCATTCCTTTCCCCAAAGATAAATTATTTATTTGTTTATTTATTGCACATTTGTTGACCAGGAAAGTCTGACTAGGACAGAGCCTATTTTCAGCAAAGGCCCAGGGAGAAACTCTCCAGATGCATGTTTTTAGTTGTCCTGTAGATAAAAGAGTTTTCAGTATCTTAACATCCTTACTGATTTTTCATTTAATTTATATTGACAATTTAAGTCACCCAATAATATAATGGGAATATTGACTAAAACATGCAGACTCAACTTTTCAAATAATTCTTCCCTGTTTTTCAAATTAGTAGGGACATGTATAAATGTAAATCATGCTACATCAGTAAAATACTTAAAGTCTAATATTAGACAGTGGCCTGGTTCTAAAACAGTAAAATCTAACAATTGAAAGGAAGATTTGTATAACACTGTAACATCAGAAGACCTATGTAGACCAAGATACAAAAATAAATTCCTGTCAAAGCAATTCCATGTGTGTATGTTTCTATAAATCTAAATATCAAACATCTAATAAATCCAATAATGTCAAATGAATGGGCTACACAAAAATGTACATGCAGAGTATGCCTGCTTTTCCCCTTCTTAAAGGTTCATTTACTTTCCTGTTTAATTTTTCTTTCTCAGCTTTCAATTCACATTAGTTTCAATATCCATTTGCTGACTATCCTCTTCCTCACTACCCATAGCACTCCTACCTTTCACTTTATCCCCTATATCAGCAACAATATTCTGAAGAAAATTGTCTTCCACTCCAACTTCCTGCCCTCCATCAATGGCAACAACCATATTATGTAACACTGTCGACTGTATGAAATATTTCTCCCTTTCCCCTTTGCCAATGACATTCTACCCTGCATCAAGTGGTACATCTTATAAGACAGTAAGGTGGGGCAGAAAATCTTTTTCTCCTCCTCCAACCTCTTCATCTAATAATGCAAGGCAATCCAACAATGTGTCCCACTAATTTACATTTGCAACATCTTTTTTCAGACATAGCAATTGTATGACCAGTTAAACAACATTGGGAGCATCTCCTTCTTATACAGTCATTAACTGAATGGTTATAAGAACCACAATAATAACATGTTGAGGCTCGGTTTTATATAAAACATATGCTTTTTAGGCCATGAATCTTTACTACACTTGGTATATGATGGATTTTATCATTATCTCCTTTCAATGTAACCCCATTTCCCAAGCCCCATTCCATAATTTTCAGTTGCTGTATACGTTTTTAACATCATGCACTGCTGCACGTATGGAAAAAAAGGACTTAACCATATCAGCAGTAACTTCCTCAGATCTAAATTGTTCAAAAAGACTTTTTTCAACAAAAACAGTTAAACTATTCACTAAATATTGAGACCAAGGTAAAACTTATTTTTCATGTTCCATTTAGTTAACAAGTCCTCTGCCTCCTCTGCAGACTCCAAAGTCAGTTCACACAACTGTTCATATCCAGTATGTATGAACACTCTAAAAGCCATAATGGAAATATCCAGTGGAACAGGTAGAGTTCCACACAAACTATCTGTCAATAATTGTATCCTCCTTAGAGGATATACAAATGACTGGTAACCTAATTTCTTTACCAAAAGCCAACTGTAATGCTTGAGCATAAGATTTAAATGGCAGAATAGACCAAGTCACCACAGTTAACAAATCAAAGCTAGAATGAAGTTAAGGTCAGTTCAGAAGTTCACTACACTGCATAATATTGAGTATGATTCCATTACCACAAGCTGCAATGCTTTAGGTCATCAACAGTAAAATACAGAATTAATTAATGATTTACCATGCCATAGAACTAATGGCAAGAGTCACATACACACAGCTAAATACTAATGTGAATTGTTCATTGCAAAGTTAGTAACCCTTGCAGGAGTATGGTATCCCATCTTGAAATTGATTAATTGCTGTTGTTGCCATGGCAGCATTAAGTTTAAGAAACAGATCAATACAGCAATTCCCAAATCTCATACTCCTCCCCAAACACCATGGTGTCTATGAATGTATTAACTCAGGAATGTTTACTCCTGGCTGTAACAATTTATTAATGTTATTCACCATAGCCCTCAAGAAGTAAAGCTATACCCTACTATAGGATTTGTAGGAAAGATACAATCTCAGCATTGCTATGGTTTTGTACAAAATAATTCACCAAGACCCAGTCATACATTTGTGGAGTAACATGCTGCAGTTTCTCCGAAAAGACTGGACTATTTCAGAATGTGAAACATGCATTGGTTTGAAATTCTTTGACAGCATTTAAAATGATTAATTAATCTGACAAAGGTTGTAAATAATGCAGTGCCTGATGCACACAGAAATGGAATGAATAAGCATCCTTCTTTTCTCCCTTTTCTCATATCACCACTGCTGACAAGGAGATTGCCTACAACAGAGAGAAGCACCAGTGGAGGGTTGCAAGACTTTAGTAGAGCAAGTAGAGCACTCGTAGGGAGGAAACACACTGAGAGTCAAATAACAAAATTTGCCATTAAAAATGTCTATTCATTAATGCAATTCCAAGTTTCTAGTAAAATACAATCTTGTAAAATACAATATGCTACATTTAAATTGCAACAAATTTTAAATCTCGCTCACATGAATTACTCTAACACTAGTAACACATACCACTTACCTTACTTTTTCACAAATTAACCTACCTTCAAAATCACCCTCATACTCATCCCACCAAGACTAACATCCATAGATCTTCTTAAACATATCAGCTATCCTCATTGAGATTAATATACCATATTTTCTAAAATGACATATTCTTGACTGCTCTGTAGAACCTACCCCAAAACTATATCTTGTCCTACAGCTGAACAAAACATTAGTTAACTATTACTAATATTCCCATTACCTCAATAACCTAAATCAGTGTGGTGACATCCACCCCATCCTTGGTTCCCCTCAAGATCATATCCCACCTCAGACAACAGCCTCAAAACATATGATGCTAGTCACCCTAAATATACACACCACATGTAACAAAATAACAGAATTCCAGTCATGGCTATGACAGTACTCCCCAGATATAGTAGCTCTCACTGAAACTTGGTTAAAACCACATATCAGAGACACAGAATTCCTTCTTCCCCAAGTACAGACAAAACACTGACCAAAATAGCTAATAAGTGTAATGCCCACTTCATTGACAGCATAGCTAGATTAGTCTTAGGCTTTAACTCTAGTACAAATTCCAACAACCTCGAACGTCCCTCTCCCACAAACAACCAATAAGAATGATAATACCTCGCCTACCCACAGCCAGTATCCAACAATACCTCCCTTCTCTTTGTAACCAGTTCCCACTACTCACACCAATTTACTGTAACCTCTTCTCCCAAAAATGAAATAAGAGCAAAGCCAGCAAAACCACAGAAAGAAGAGACTGAGTCCAAGATATTTTTAGCTCTTTCGTTCATTTTAATAAACTACGAACTTCATCAGAGCAACAACTATCCTGATACAAAACCACCTTTTTGTACAAAAACACATGACAACATCATCCAATAGAATTAAACAATTAATTAATCCTATAAACCATGTTAAAGAAACACTAACACAATTTAAATTAAAAAATACTGATAAATTCAGATCTACTGAGTAAAAAACAATAAATAAATAACGTGTGTATATAAAAATATGTATGTGCATGTCTGTATATGAACAAAAATTTATTGTATATATAAAACACATAAAGATAGTGCAATATTGCTCTACCTTTACAATTTCTGCATTTGTAAAAACACTTAAAGTTTATAGTCTCATTAAGCCCTGGAAAATGGTCAGCACACAATGCAATTTGCCATTTGCTTTCCCTACATTCCAATAGAGTTTTAAAATCACCAGTAAATACACCTGAACCTACAGTGTCCAACACAAAAAATGAAAACTTTTTTAAATTGTTACAAACTGTAGCATGTTGTGCCAATGCATTCACCATATCTTTGTTCCTAATGGCTAATACATGCTCATAAATTCTTTGGCCCTAAGTCATGATGGTCTTACCTATGTAGAAACTTGTATGGGAAATACACAAAGCAACATAAACAACAAATCTAGAATCAGGGTTATAATGACCTTTGGCTCAAAGAATCTTTTTGAAGTGCTTTTGTTCAATAGAACCTGAGTTGCCTATATATCTGCATTGTCTGCAATGACCACAGGCAAAGGTACCAAAAGATTCATGCCTACCCTTAACTTGGTCTATTGTATTTTTTCAAGGACAGCCTTAATGTTCACTACTTTCTTGTAAGTGAACAAAGGCTTGTTTCCCAGAATTTTAACCAACTCTGAATGCCCCATCAGAACTTTACAATTGTCCATAATAATACTTCTGATGACACTCATCTCATTGGAAACTGGTATAAGAAAAGCCAATTAATATCCTTTGATATTTTGACTCAAAGTCAAATCATAATCTTAATTTCCTGTCAAAATAGGACTTGCTGTACTCTCACATAACCTCATGACTTCACGTACAATTTTCTTCAACCAGAACAAATCATACCCCCTCTGTATAAAGAAATTGACAAGTTTGTCAACCTCTAACACAAAAGTGGATTCATCACTGGTCAAACGACTTAGTCGTATAAGTTGCCCCTTGAAAACACCCCTTTTCATATGCTGGGGATGCAAGCTGTCCCTTTGTAAATACTGGTTGACAAATGATGACTTTCTGAAAATCTTACTGAAAAAAGTGGGGTTATTGTGCACAAATTCCAAATGTACATCCGAAAAACCAATGGTCTTACCAAAACCCTCAAAGGTGAGCTTGAGAAAATCAGTAGTATTATTCAAAACTTTTACAAAAGTTGAAAATGTCTCAAAGTCCCCTTTCCATAAGAAAAACAAGTCATGTATATAACATTTGTAAAACAGTATATTATCTGCCAAAGGGTGTGAGATTAGGTATTTCATCTCCCACATAGCCATGACTAGATTGTCAAAAGATGGCAACATCAGAAACTTGTTGAAGAAAAACTCATCAAATCTAAAAAAGTTATTGTTCAACACAATTTCCATCAAAACACACAATGTATTGGTTTTGCCATTGCTGAAAGTAATGTGATTAGTCAAATATTCCCTGAATTAATCCAACCCTACAGCTTGATCAATACTTGTTTATAAAGGTGTTATATCCAAAGATGCAAAAACAAAAGGAGTACTGATATTGTTAAATTTAAGTAATAGTTCTAATAAATGCCATGAGTCATGTAAATAAAACTTTAAATTTTGGACTACAGGTTTTAAAATATTGTCCAACCAAATGGAAATGGGTTCAGTTTTGGAATATACAGCAGACACTATTGGTCTAAAAGGGGGGTTTATCCTGTTTTTATGTACTTTTGAGATACCAAACAGTAATGCCAGCTTGGGGTATTCAACCTGTAAATATCTATAGGTAGAATGACTTGTACTACCTTGACAAAACAAGTCAAATAAAATACAATCAACCCTCTTAAAACAATTTTGAATGTACTCAACCGTGATCTGGGTGTAATTTCTCTGATCACTTAAAAGCTCAAAAATCACCTTTTTGTACTCACTGGACTTCATAATGACTACGGAACCACAGTTGTTGGCCTTTATCACTCTTAATTTATGATTAGTAGCCAACTCATATAAGGCTCTTTTTTTCTTTTACTGGAAGGTTAAATGAACCACTGTTCTCATGTTTTAAATTCCTGAACTGTTTTTCACAAAGCCCACCAAAAACCAGCAGAGAAGAACACAAGGCAGGATTATAAGTATTCCTCCCTTTGGGTCCCTCTGAAGGTGTATTACAAACAGACAAACCATTGAAAATGAACTTCAAATTCAACTTCCTCAAAAATAACTTGAAGTCCACTATCAAGCTAGTTGTATTAGCTTTGATGGAATTGAACTGAATTGACGTTGAAGTACAGTCACAGTGTCTTTAGACAAAATCTCACCACTTACTTAAATTCACTATATCTATACAGAAGTTCAATTATTCTTTCTGTTCTTCCCATGGTCCTTGGCTGTAGTATGTGCATTCTTTGACCATTTGGGGGTCTTTTGGTCCCCTGACTTATCCAGTAAAAAGGTCCACTACTACTAGATGCAAAAGGAGCTGAAGTTTGTAATGTGGACTGATTATTAAGTTCAACAATACTGCTCTGAATGTGCCCTTTAGTGGGAGACTTGGGAGACATCAAAGTCACAGTTGAATTACCGTCATTTTGATTGATGGCCATATAACTCAACTTGTTGGTATTAACTTTAACATCCCCTCTTTGAACCAAATATGCAGTGTTGTTTTTGTACGCAGCAAGATACGTTTTCAGTTTACCTTGCTTTCTATGAATGATAGAAGCCTTCTGTCTGTCCAGTTTCACTGAAATGCCACCATATAAAGATTTTAAATCAGAAAAACAACCAACTGCTTTTATCTTAGCTTCTAAGGCCTCCATCTCTGTGCTTAAATGAGACAAGTCATTTTTATAATGTAAAATTAGCATAGTCATGAGTGCAAAGCCCGTGTCATTAAATAATTCAACAAGCTGCTGGTACAAAGTGCCACCTTGACTGAAACAATTAGGAAACCTATACAGTCTTAAACCACGTGCTACATAGCCACATCTGACATTTTCTTCCAAATATGAAATCTCTAATTGTAAGGCTACAGATCTGAAAGAGTTTTTCAAATTTAAAAATATCCACCTTACAAAGCTCAAAATCATGAGAAACAACATTTTTGTTAACTGCACTTACTTGTGAAGCAACTAGATTTGTGCTGAAAGGATTACCAGAATCTCAAAATACATGAGAAACCCCATATTTATGGTCTGACGAACCAGAAAAACTTGTAAAATCACTATTTCCCTCAGAATTACCGTCCATGTTATTTGTCTGGGTTAGATGAACAAGCATACGTTGTACTGGTGTCATTACGTTGCATACACTGGTGTTCTGCTGCCTAATGCAATCACCATGGTTACCTTGACAATGGGAAAAATTCTTCATGAATAGGTTCAACGATAACAGCAGAAAGTTGCTCATTAAGGGCAGAAAAAGTATCCAAAACTGGATGAGTGGTTACATTCATGAGACAGTCCTGTGAAAGCTCTGCTTCAACCATGAAAAATGCTGAAATGTACCATACATACCAATTCACTGTAACCTCTTCTCCCAAAAAATGAAATAATAGCAAAACCACCAAAGCCACAGAAAGAAGAGTTGGACTCCAAGATATTTTAGCACTTTTGTTCGTTTTAATAAACTACAAACGTCATCAGAATAACAAATATACTGATACAAAACCACCCTTTTGTACAAAAACACATGACACCATCATCCAATAGAATTAATTAATCTTATAAACCATGTTAAAGAAACACTAACAAAATGTATTTTAAAAAATACTGTTAAATTCAGATCTACTGAATAAAAAACAAATAAATAAAATCTGTATATAAAAGAATATGTATGTGTATGTCTATGTCTGTATATGAACAAAAATGTATATATAAAGATAGTGCAATGTTGCTCTACCTTTACAGTTTCTGCATTTGTAAAAAAACACTTAATCTTTATAGTCTTTTTAAGTCCTGGAAAATGGTTTCCCACTACTGTAACCAGCTCCCCCTGCATTAATTCGTAAACTTCTACTTAAAATAAAACCATGCTCATCTTCATCTGACAATCTTCCACCAGAATACTTAAAACTTGCTTCTGACTCTCTCACTTATCCAGTCAGCATTCTTATTAATTGATCCATCATGGAATCTCATGTCCCTACCCTCTGGAAAAATCAATCATAACCCAGTCATAGGAGGTAAATCTAACAAGCTTGCAAACTATAGACCCATCTCTATCCTCTCGTCTCTATCCAAACTACTTGAAAGGTGCATATATACTCAATTGCTAAACCATCTTTACCATAATAATCTCCTTACATCCACCAAGCATGGCTTCAGACCAACTCACAGCACAACAATAGCTCTTATGTCTTTCACTGATATAATAAACAAAGCTAGGAACTCCAACCTACACATCTCCATAATACTACTAGACCTGTCAAAGGCCTTTGACATGGTCTCACATAACAAATTACTTCAACAACTATCAGCAATAGGCTGCTCACCAACCTCCAAACAATGGTTCAATGGTTATTTATCCAATAGGCAACAATGCGTAAAATAGCAAGGTTGTCTATCTCAGTATCAAACCAACAAAGCAGGAATACCACAGGGGTCCATTCTAGGACCCCTCCTTTTTAATATATTCATTAATAACCTAAACACTGCCTGCCATCACCGCTTACTAATCCAATACACCGATGATTCTACTATCATCTCCTTCTCTAACAACATCCCCGACCTTCTGCATAAAACACAGAGTGCATTTACCTCTATAGAATCATGGTTAAAGAGTGCACAATTACAACTTAATCCTAACAAAACCAAACGTTTAGTAGTCTCTCCTAAAACTAACACATCTGAATTCAAAATTTACTCCCATAATAAAGCAGAGATTGAAATTGCTACAAGTACAAAACTATTGGGAATCACTATAGACAACAAACTCACATTTGACCAACACATTCTTAAAGCCATTAAAAAATCATTTCAAATTAAGAACACTCTACAGACATAAAATCTTTATGGATCCAAACACTAAAAAAACGCTAGTAAATACACACCTGTTCCCCTCACTACTCTATGGTGCTCCCATATTCACTAATCTACATGCCTCTCTCAAAACCAAACTCCATTCTTGTTACTATAAAATTGCTACTAGCTCATCCTACCCCACTCACCACTGCAATGCCCTCAGGCAGCTTAAATGGCTAGAATTCCCCCACTGTCATGACTGCCTGCAACTATCAACTGCACAAAAACTAACATATAAAGCTGATAGCTGTCCAGCCCTAAAAGGCATCCTTCACACCTACATTCCCACCAGAAACCTCCCTTCAAACACTAGGCAACTAATAGATATACACAAACCCAAAAAAAGAGCAGGCGAGTGTCTCTATTCCTACGAAATAGCTAAACTATGGAACAACCTACCAAATAATATTACCAGTATAGACAACCTCCAAAAGTTTAAATTACACTAAAAAAGCTACCTGTACAATTCCTGGACTTGCCTTTGCCAAATCTAACATATCTTCTCACCTTCCTATGACTTCTTTCCTCGCTCTCTTTTCATCCTACAAACTTCATTCTTCTTTGCTCATCCCTCATATCTTTTCACCTTATAAGTATACCATCAACTAATGGGTATCTTCCCTCTCTCTTCTGAACTACTTAATAACACATTACATAATCTACCTTGTAGCACACCTCTCCTCTAATTTTTACTACTACTATTACTCACTAATATTTGTATGTGTTTTATTTTTTTACCTTTTCTTCTTCATATCCATAAAAATGTTCAGTGATTCTATTCTAATGACTATTATATACTGTGTAAAATTATCCAAATGTAAAATTATGTACATTTTCTACTACCTGATGTTGCCTCTAAACCTATGTAATGATGTCTTGAATTTTGCTGATATATTAATTCCAATGATCTATTTACTGCTATTGCATTTAAGTTACTGTTTGGAGCTTTTCTCCCCGGGCCTCTACTGAAAATGGGTTTCTGACTGAGTCAGACTTTCCCGGTCACCAAATGTCATTAAATAAATAAATATAGTCTATCTGCTATATCAAAATCAGACTATCATTCCACAACCAGCATAGTAAAAACAGAGAAATGTATGTCAGTTTATTATACTGAACTACTGAATTGCAAGGAGCTTAATTATATATTAATAAAGTGCACGTTGGAAGTGATGCCATGAAATGTCACATTTACAGTAATAGTAAGTAAGCCATTAAGTGGTGCCTAGCTCAACTCAGTGCAGATTTTCATTGAAGTTCTTCAAAGATCCCTGCAGGCTGGCACCCACAACCACTCACCAAAAATGAATGATAGCATCCATGCCTTTGCTACCATATGGCTTCTTCCTCACATACATACATTAGTTTTTAGTCAGTTTACACCAGTTAAAATATGTTGGCTTGCTCTGACTGTGTCATTGCAGGGCTAAGATTTCATGAAAACAGTGCCACTTGTTTATGCTTAATTTACATGAATAAAGGTGCAGTGCCACTGTTTATCATTTCATTTTTCACATATCTGAATTGTAGGCCTGTGAATGCTAAATAGTATCCTGTAGTGATGTGAGCCTTAACTGTTTTAAAACAAAAATATAAACTCTTCTTTATTTTTTTCTTTTTGTGTAGCATTGTCATTTGTTCTTTTGTGTCATTTACAGGTACTTACATTGTTCTGTCCTGCTACATGTCTCAGGGCACACTGTCATTCTTCATGAAATCATCCCAGATATTACTGATCATGCCACTCTTGCTTCCATTTATTTACTGTTTTTATTCAAAAGTCCTGATGAATGGGTACAGGGAGAGGGAGACTAGCCATCTCATGTTTTCTTTTCTCATCCGGTGATTGTGTAAGTTGGGGAGCATGAGTACCTGTTGCATGCCCTTTCACATGGGGCAGGACCTTAATACACTCAGTTGACAGTCTGTGGGTACTAGCAGCAGTTGCTCTAAGCAGCACATCCTTTTTTTCTGATTCATATCCTTTGTGGTCATTATTAATGTCTATATCACCCAACTTTCTGTATAGCAGCTAGTTATTTGTGTTAACACCTATCACTGACCTTTCTCTTCCGGAAGAGTTGGTGACATGCTGCTTAGAAGGCAGACTACTTGAATCATAACTCCTGAAATAAACAAAATGCACTGTGCAGCTTAAGTTGGTGCAAATCATATTTACAATTAATAATGTGGCAAATGCATATTGACTTTGAAAAAATTGTATCCAAAGGCCTTTAATATCTGTTATTAACACCATTTAGACAGCGATCCTTTGTCTAGAGTACCTTCATGAGGATATGTGCTGAAACAAAAAAAAAATAGTAACTGAGTACATTTTACAGGTAAATGATGCCAAAAAGTATATACCATTGTCAGGGGAGGCACTTCATACCTCCAACTTCCTTCCCAGGCAGCTGCAATGTTTGACTATGCTAGGTAATCTGGTTTCCCTCACTGTGCAGTTTGTCATGTGTTTACTGACATACTGGCATAGCTCCACAGCTTGATAGTGTGAGCTAGTTTGGCTTGTGGCACTCAATGTTAAGATACCCCACATCACACAACTGGGTCGCTAATCTTTAGGATTTACTTCCATCAACCTCCACTAGTCGTGGACAGGCAATTTCCTAGACCTGGCCATTCAATGTGTGGACTCATTGGCCATGTACATTTGATAATTCAAGCTTAAGGCATGCAGAACCTCAGGGAACCATAGTGGACTCAAACTCAAGAGCATGTTCTGGTTAAGCTACATTCTCAGTTCGAAGCACACAAGTAAGGAATGAAGGAATCAAACTCACGACTGTAATGCAGAAACCAAAACTAAAATCCGTATCCAGGTAAAGGTCAAGCCAAAACTCAAGAAAAATATGTAGCTAATGATTTTGATCCGCTATGTGGCACAGATCTGTAGTTTGATTTGTGTACTTTTTGAGTGTTTTGATTGGATGAGAATGATTTTTCTCATTTGATTATTTGTAGCTGATTGGTTGTTTCTGATTTTAAAAGTAGGTTATTACACTTTTGTAATTTTACTGGTCTAAAGAATCAGTGTTTTGTAACATGAAAGCGCTCACCATATACATTTCATTATTTTTATTAAAGTTATTTTATTATTTCAGCCAGGATGTGTCAAGTACAGACTGTAATGCAGAGCCTGGTAACAGTTCATAGGCTTCAGACTTACCAGAAATGTGACAAAGGTATATTTGTAAATTAACTCATTTTAAGTGTTTAGAGAATACATTTTTCCAATGTGTCATCTATGGGACCACATCCAGTTGACTGTTACAGTGTCATTGTTGTATTCTGTCAGGAAAGGTGATTTAACACACCAGAGTCAAAAATCACTGCCCATCATTTACAAAAATTACTTTTGTGATGGAATGGTGCTACAACAGTGTCATTGTTTATCAGGCAGTCGTAGTAGTAGTAGTGACTACAAGAGTAAAATAGTGAGCCTTATTCCAGTTTTCAGATAGGGACTAGGGCTCTTGCAGCCCCCTTAAAATACATTGAATGGAAACTGCTGGATTCCTAGCTTTTAGAGTTGGGCATAGAGTAACTGCTTCTCATAGCATGATAGTCCATAGTCAAGTACTTTCGAAACCTGTCGCAATATGTTTAACATACACAGTGCTGTAATATAGGCACAGTGGGATATGCTTAACTTTCTGCATAAATAGTATATGAAAGTAAGACAGCAAGGTAATTTTTAACAGAAACTGGACCAAAATCACCAGACAATAAATTGGAAAGTAATCTAGCAAATTTTAACAAAAACTGTTTAATTCTAGAATGTTGTTATGCTAGAAAACCAAGACAGCTCAAAGCCATGCTATTGCTTGCAATAACCAATCCTTTTCAAATGCCTTTAAGTTCATGACTGCTTTGTGGGACATGGCTATCTAAATTTCAGCACATTTTTGAATTAGTTTGTGCAGGATGAGTAAAACTGCTTTTGAAATCATGCTTTTCATAAATGTGGCAGCCCCAAGTGTGATGTGTGTCTGTTGAGTTACATGTACAGTCCTAGTGGTATGCATGAGCAGGGAAGAAGTAACCATCGTTCATGCAGTTAAGCAAATTCTTGCGCAGTTTAGGGATTTTACAACTTAGATGTTTTCTTTACAATTCAAACTGATGTTATAAGCTGAGTAATTTGAAACTGCTGTGCCTCCAAGATGTATCTTGATGTTTAGTATTTTAATGAGCAACAAAGGTAATGCAAGTCAGAAGATATTGCATAAAATGGAAAACTTTTAACAAATCTGCTAGGTTAATGCCGAAAAGCCTCTGCTTCATAACACTAAAAAAATCAAGTAGATGTCTTCTGAGCTGGGGTTACTAATTAAAGAGTGTTATATTATGTCTCAGTTTAAGTATCCAGAAAAAAAAAATTCATCAGTTGCTAGCTGTCCCTCTAATTAAAGAGATTTGTCTAATGCATATTTTCCATTTTCCTGCTGTAACTGGTCCCAAAGTTTCAGGATTTCTCTGCATTACCAGTTTTCTAGGCTAATCAGATGTCCCTCGTTCTTAAACTTTGAATTGTTCCAGTGTAGGATATAAGAATCCCAGATAGTAAAAAACTTTTTATTTATTTTGTTCCAAAAAAGTTTTATTGACACTGACATGCCATATATTTTAAAATGCTTAGTAATGTGTCTGATTACCAAGTAATGGCAAGGTGAGATGAACTCACTTTTGAAAAAAAAAACATTTTGCAAAATAATAATAATAATAATAATGATAATAATAAATACATACATACATAAAATTATCCAGACTTTCTCCATAGCATGGGGCTTTTCTTTCTCTTGTTCAAAGATTGCTGAATTGTAAAAGTTTGAGTGCAAACTTCTAAACTGTAGAAACCTAGACCTTCTTTTTTGCCTGATATAGTGCTTAGTTAGTAGTAATAATGCACATTTGTTAACCTGATAGGCTCTATAGACACACAATCCATTTTTAAAGGTGACCAGGGAGCAGTGTCTGGTTAAGTGACATGCTCATGGTCACACAGCAGCCAAATGAGGAAACTGCAACTCCCAACCTGTTTACCAACTGCCAAATATATTTATGTATGCATGCAGGTATTTATGTGTTAGTTTGTTTTATTTTACTTTTTTTTATTTCCCTTACTATATAAACTGCAGCACTATTTTCTGAATCTTTTTTTTTTTCATGTATAAGGTACAAGGTTTATGTAAGTGTTTGGAGGTGTAAAATATCTTAGGGCAAAAGATAACTTTCAGGATAGTAACATTCCAATAAAAGAAAGGGGATGATCATCATATTTCAGCACAATCATGAACAGGGTTTCCTACATGGTTTAATAAATCATCTCTGACACATAAAGGAGAGATGAATTAATACAAATGCTTCCGTACTTAGGAAGGCTATTACTTGATACAAGTGGTAGTTTGGAGGAGATTTTTTGCAGGTTTCTAGTTACATTACTGTCTAGAATTAGGTCAGTTTTAAAAGCAATGACTTTTAGTCCATAATGAGTAAAAAAATCTATTAGTGCCTAAAGGAAAAATATCAGTGTCATTCATTAAGATTGATTTCAACAACAGATAAACATCAGCAAACATGAGTACTCTGATTTCTTTGTCCAAATGATCTCAACCTTTGATACTGTTAAGTGATTTGATCCATAGACCTAAGGATTCTATTGGAAAGTGAATCAGAGCAGGAGATAATGCTTACTCTTCCTTTCTGCCTTTATTGTAATGTGATGTGAAAGCTATATTTGGACTTGTAAAGACTTGAGCCTCTGCAGGAATTGTAAAATGCCTGGACTGCTTTTATAAACGGCGATGTAAATTGAATGTTATTCCATCACTTTACATAACTGATCACAATGAAGCAAATACTTTCTCATAGATTAAATTGCAGTCTGAGGGGCACTTTGAGTGAAATGAGTATGCTTTACAAGGGTCACAGGGAGCCTGCCCTTCAACATAGCCAGTCTTTAAAAAGCTGGCTAGTTTGTTTAAGAGGTGTTGAATACAGCCCTCTAAGATTCTTGCATCAACCTTGGGCCTTGACTTTACTGGTTAAAGTATGGTGATGGATGTTGGCAAGAGAAGGATCTTTATCTTGTTTAGGAGGGGTTTTCATACAGGAGAGTTTTAGTGAGTTAGGAAAGTTTCCAGTGTTTTCATAGATTTTGTGACACTCCAATCTTTTTCAAGCTTGCACATTTCAGCATTCATCCTCTTGGGACAGGGAATTTTTCATTTAGTTCTTGCTTAAGTGCTGAGCAGAGTCTTTCTTGCAGTGAAATATAAAGGCAGTGTGATGACAATGATCTTTGCATCTATCTAACTGTAGAAGATTAAAAATACTGTTGTATTTTTGCACTTTTAATGATCTTTCTGGTGTAGTAGTCACCAACCTTTAAAACAGCTGTGCTGAGAAGAGGTTTAATTTATGACCAAGAGATTAATTAATATTTAATGTCTTTGCTTTTGGTCTTATCAATAACCCTGTGATGGCAACGTTGGTGGCATAAAGGGATAAAGCCCTAACTACAGCCCAGTTGACCCAGGTATGATTAGCAGCTTTGGTGACTGATGGAGCAGCTGAGAGGGATGGTCATTCCCATCTTGATTGGAGGGTGTTTGTTGATGATGCTCCCTTAGTGAATGCATGGTCCAATGAGTTGAGCTACCATCAGATGAATCAACTATTGTGGGAGGCAGGTCAGGGAATGTATAGTGCATTTAAAAGAAAAGAAAAGAAAAGAAAGGCAGGATGGAAGCAGAAATAGATGAGTCCCTAGGATGTCCTTAGAATCCATACTCAACTCCATCAACACTGGAGTTAGTCTGTGGGGATAGGAAATGAGCTGGTAGACCTGGCATGGATGTGGAACCCCAGGACAGGCCAGGAAAAATTGTATCTCAAGGGGTACAAAACATAATAATAAAACAAATAACCCTGTGGTTTTGTGTTTGTTCAGCCTATAGGTCAGTATGTGACCTAATCATATTCTCAGATCCCATGTGGGACATGCATCTCTCTCTAGTAAATTGGACGTAGACTTTTTAAAACAGTAGCAGCTCTGATTTCTCCCTGCAGTATTCAGAGATGAATGCATTATTTTTTAAATTTATTTTGACGTGCCATATTTTCTTAGCCTTAGTTTCTAATTCTTTGATACAGAAAACTTTTAGTTTGCAAGAGTACTTTTTCATTGAAGCAGCAGTCTCTAAGCTCAAATTTCAAACGGTTCCACCATATAAAGATAGGCATGGCATATTGGTATTAGGTGGATTAATCAGTGAATGACTTTCTTTGTACATAATGAGGTATTGTTAGGATATTGTGTATTTTAAAATAAGAAGATTGAGTCTTCATGCCTTGGAGACAAGCACAAGCATATACTATCAAGGCAGAAGTGGAAATAAGTAGAAATTCAAGCTGACTGGATATCTCTGAGTACAGCTGAATATATTCCTTAGCAGCTCAAATGCCTGCATCCTGAGAAATATGGCAATATGACTGCATAACCTGGGATTCCACTAAGCAGCGTCCCTCCATAACTTGTGTTGAATCCTTTTGGAGATCTTATATCTGCATCTGCAGTAGATGAATTGTGGTAAAACATGCACCCAAAAGAATAGTAGAGAATTCATAACCAACTAAACTGATGGTATTAAATAAATAAATGAAAAAGAGTGAAAACTTTTAGTTAGGGCAGTGTTATACTTACCACTAAAAATATAATTGTCTTTCGGCTTTTCCCAGTTTGGGGTCGCCACAGCAGAACTCTGGTCTGCTAATGATTGGCAGTGGGTTTTTACGGTGCCGAGTTGCCAGACCAATGCCCAACCTTCAAAGAAGGCACATCCATTCACACACACACCTACCTGCATGTCTTTAAATGTCACTTGATTGTGGGGAAGACATGCAGACTCCACACAGAAGGTGCTCCAGCCGAGAACTGAACTGGAGAACCTCTTGCTGTGAGGTGACAACACTCACTGCTGCACCACCATGGCTGTTGTACTTACCTTCAATCTTCTTATTTTAAACTGACTGTGGGAAGCATGGTTATAATATTTTCCTTCGTTTCCTTATTCTAAGGTATAGGCAGAACTATAAGGCTTGAAACTTGACCATGAACCATATGTATCTATCATGTGCAAATGCCACCTTTATTTCTTGTTTAGCAAAAAAAAAAAAAAACTAGTAAAGACCCAGTATAGAGTTCTAAACAAAACAGTCCAAGAAAAAAGTGAAACAAACTCATAAAGTGATGTAAAATAAGTTTAATAGCAAAGCTTTCAAGATAAAACTCTTCTAGAGAGTTGTATTCCTTGGAGAGGATATTGTGTTTAATACTGAGAATGTTGAATATAGATGGATTAATTAATTTCAGCAGATGTGTCCCCTAGGCTGAATCATACTGTTAGTTTAAAACCTGTTCTTAAGAGAAGGTCTCTTTTTCCATGAAACAGGCACTCGATTGTTTATTTTAATTATTTTACTGTTGCTGCATTTCTATTGGTTTGAATTTGTTCATGTGGTGTATATATATATATATATATATATATATATATATATATATATATATATATATATATATAATGTGTTTTAATATGATTTTAAGCACTGAAGAAGAGTTTTATCTCAAAAGCTTTTGTATTAAACTTGACATCACTTTGTGAGTTCCTTTCACAT
>NC_056726.1:900387705-900497705 GCF_019279795.1 Protopterus annectens | reverse complement strand
TGCTGGCTCGAGTAGGCATTTGCTTGCAGTTTTATTGCTTGCTTGTTCATAGGACATTTGTAATTTGCTTATTGGTGAGTCCTTGGTGATCCAAGATTATTGCACCATTACGAAAGAGTGAGACAGAATATTTTACCTCTGAGTAGCCATTCTTCCTCCAAAATGCAGTGACCTCAGAAGGAGTATAATCAGGTCTGGGGGTTATGTGGGCATGCCATCAGCATTGATGTACAGCTCTTTCCAGTGCAAAGAATATTTATTTTTTGTTACAATTAGTCATAAATTGAGCAGCTCAGTTGCATATCTTCCAACAATGCCTGCAATCTTGTGAAATAATAAATATGATACAAGTTTTTAAGTAAAAAGTAAGCATAATGAATTTTTAGTATTTGTTCAGTTAATTAGGAGGGTTCCAAGATATTTAAGCAATAACCCATGCCTGGGTGTGGGTATTGCTGGATTTACCCATGGTTGCTGTGGTTTGGTCATGAGGCCGAAGCCCGAGTGGCCAAACAAAGACAACTGTGGGTAAATTCAGCATTACCCACACCCAGAAGTAGGTTATTGCTATTATACAATGACAGTATTTAAGAAAAAAATACTTACTTTTCTTAAATAATGGCATTGTATAATGCCTCCTTGCTGCCCTTCTGCAGCTGTCCAGTATTCTGCAGCAGTTCTGATGTACTGCGCATGCGTATGGTTAGGCAGTACATCAGAGCTGTGTGTGGAAGCAATGGAGAAAAGAAGATCTCCGTTGCTTTTAAAAGCATGTCTCGCTATGTTAAAAGAGTTTAACATAGTGAGATAGCTTTAAAAAAAGCAACGGAGATCTTCCTTTCTCTGTTGCTTTTTTTAAGGCTGTCTCTCTATGTGAAACTCATTTAACATAGCGAGATAATAGCAACAGAGCTCTTTTATTCTCCGTTGCTGTCCAAAAAAAAAAAAAGACTTATACTAATGGAAAAAGTCCTGGCGACTGGACCTTTTTCCATTAGTATAAGTCTGATTTACAACGGGGATGGTGACCAATCAGCGTGCACGTTTTGGAATGTTAATGGGGGTCGTTGTATAATTAAAGCTAATGTATAGGCCATTGTGTGTAATGTAACTGGCAGGGAACAGAAAAGGCCTTTCTTTTGGTTGCCATTTCTCTAATTTAATCATTGATATAAATTAACTTATCACCTTTGAAGTCTAAAATATTTACCTTCATTTTCAACAACTGACAGTTTGTCTTTGTTAGCAAATTTGATTTCTGTATAAATGTTTACCCTGGTGCTGAGAATTGACTGGGGATAGTCTAATGCAGTGTGGGTCCTATAAGTAATAACACTATCCCCCAGATTCTGCAAGCCTTGCACGGCATGCAGGATTAGTGCAGGAGCTTTAGCAGGGAATATGTCTGCCGTGCGATCCAGGAATAGCCTGCAGGGGCGTGCACGAGCACTCCTGCACTAGTCCTGCATGGACTCAGCCCCTGTATGCAAATCACCCCATTTGCAGGAGAAATCCATGCAAATGAGGTGAATTTGTGATCCAGGAAGCTGGAAACTGGCTGTGCAGGACTAGTGTAATCTGCAGAAATGTACTCGGTTAGTATGTGTGTCTTTCGGCTTTTCCCGGTTAGGGGTCGCCAGAGCGGAACTCCGGTCTGCTAATGATTGGCAGTAGATTTTTACATGCCGAGTTGCCAGCCCTGATGCACAACCTTCAATGAAGGTACACCCATTCATTCATGTTGCCACACAGAAGACGTTTTAGCTGAGAATCGAACAGAACAATGTCTTACTGTGAGGCGACAACGCTACCGCAGCACCACTACCGCAGTTAGTAACCGAGTATATTTTTGCAAATTCCAAAACGGAGCTGTGACAGCTCCAAATAAAGGGTGCATATCATTCAGGAAGCATGCCAATTGCCAATTATAAGGCCACTGGCATTGAAAACAGATTAAAAAAATAAAAAAATCAACTTTCATTTTTTTTATCCGATTTCGGCTGTTTAAGCATAGGACAGTGGGGCGCAAACAAAATCGAGGGAGGGGATAAGAAAAGAAACCTAAAATAAGCATTCTAACTAAAATGGTAAGTAGAAGTCAACATGGCCAGTGAGTAGTGGTTACTAAGGAGGGAGGCTCAGTATGAGACATGTAACTATGCATTAGCAGGCAATCCTATGCAAATGAGGGGAATAATAGTGAATCCCACATTTCCCCAGCATGCTAGTCAGCTCTCAACAGTGTAAGAGTAGGAATAGCTTGTTGCAAGTCTAGGAGTTAGCTGACATCATAGAGGGGGTGTCAGGCATACTGTAAGTGGATTGTAGCCCTGTGGCTCAGGTTTGCTCCTAACTAAGCACAGTTAGGCAAGGGGGTGTGTCTGAGTCTGCCTAGCACTCTTTAAATTGCCTAAGTGGGCATGCTCGCCACGCACCAGGTTTAAAAACAAAAAAAAAAAAAGGTAAACCAGGAAACAGCAGCTCTATGTGCATTTGAAAACTGTGTTTGAGTGGCACGCCCCGGGCTTAAACAGGAAGGCAATGGGAAGGGAAAACAGTAGTAGGAAGTTAATCACGGAGAACTAGCATAGCTAGCAGGTGAAATGAATCAGAATCAGCCAATTACACAGGCAGCAGACCAGCCCAGAACACTACTAAAAACTATGCAAACACCTTCCACTCTAGTTTTTCCCATACTCCTCACCACCGGTGTATACAAGCGGGGAAGTTTTAGCAGACAAAACAACAAAATGATAGGGGCTGCAATAGCTATCACACAACAACTTGTGGAAGAGGCTGAGGGTGGTGAGGATGTGAATGCTGTTGACCAACCCAAAGTGAGGAGACGGAGAAGAGTGTACAGACCCAGGGTAACCTACCAGGGGCTATATGAGCTAGAGATAGTGGAGCGCTATAGGGTGGACAGGGACCTCCTTCAGCAAATCATTGAGCTGTGCCGGCCACGCCTGACACACAGAACTAACAGAGGGGAACCCATCCCAGTGGATACCAAGGTATGTGTAGGCCTAAGAATACAAGCTACAGGTACCTTCCAAAGGCCAACTGGGGATATGATGGGGATCTCGCAGGCATCAGCATCCAGGGTACTCCACCAGTTCCTGGATGCCATGTCAGTACATGCCGGTGAGCACATATAGTTCCCCAACACCTGTGAGGCATTGGCCAGAAATATGCAACTGTTCCACCAAATAGCAGAATACACTGATGTAGTGGGTGCTATAGACTGCATGCACATATGCATCAAAGCACCATCCGGTGAGCGGGGTAGGGTCTACATCAACTGCAAGGGCTTCCCCTCCATCAACTGCCAGGTCATGTGCGATGCCCAGGACATAATACTGAATGTGTGTGCTGGCTACCCTGGAAGCTATTACGATTCCCACATTTGGCATCTAACACAGCTGTACTAGAGATTTGCCAATTGGGACATCCCTCACGGTCACCTAATGGGGGATGCTGGATATGCACTGGAGCCATGGCAGATGACACCCATCAGAAATGCACACACACCCGAACAAGTATTCCATAATGAGGCACACTCACAGACATGAATTATAATAGAGCGTGTGTTTGGGATGCTCAAGTCACAGTTCCGGTGCCTGGAAACATCCGGTGGAGCCTTGCAGTACTAACCAGCTACATGTACTCAAATTGTCATCGTATGTGCCATGTTACACTATATGATCCTGTGGAAACAGCTGCAGCAGGAACAGCATGGGGCAGGGCCACACAGGCCCCCACCATTGCCAAGGCCTGCACAGGCACAGAGTGACTTGGAGGAGGAACAACCTGAGCCTGCCCCAGTAGGCAGAAGGAGGCGTGCCCAGTATGCCCTGGCCTTGGCAAAGAGGCAATGCATAGCTCATACACAGGTGGGACCCAGGGAATAACACCTCTCTCTGACTCTCACATACAGTAAAAGGGATGCCAAACATGACACTACCTATGCTCAGCCATGTGTAGGGAGTGTACTATGTGCATCCAACATAGGCAGTCCTGCAGCACCACCCTCAATGCTGGAACACCCACAAGGTAAGTGACTCACACATGCCAGTCGGGGGGGGGTTCACTTGCCTAACAACAGTCACAGCCAGCAGGAAAGGTGTAGACAAACACAAACAAAGGCTGTGCTATGGCCTCTGAATGATGCCAATGGGTAACCTCCCCCCAGGCCTACACAGACAGACTACAGCAGGTCAGGCAGTGGGATCTTAGTTCAGAGTAGGAAGTCAGAAACTAATATGTAAGTCAATCAAAGCTAAGACCTGTAGTACACTGATATGCCTCTAGTCAGCATGATAGGTTAGAATACAGAATGAAATGGAGTACCGGACATACCAGTACAGTCATAGAAAATGTGTACAAGTGTCAGGTGTGCCCCCCCCCATCCTACGTAGAAATGTAATAACAGTCAGGTGTGCCCCCCAATCCTGTGTAGAAATGTAGCAACAGTCAGGTGTGCCCCCCAATCCTGTGTAGAAATGTAGAAACAGTTAGGTGTGCCCCCCCATCCAGTGTAGAAATGTAGAAACTGTCAGGTGTGCCCCCCCAATCCTGTGTAGAAATGTAGAAATAGTCTGGTGTGCCCCCCCCCCCAATCCTGTGTAGGAATGTAGAAACAGTCAGGTGTGCCCCCCAATCCTGTGTAGAAATGTAGCAACAGTCAGGTGTGCCCCCCCAATCCTGTGTAGAAATGTAGAAACAGTCAGGTGTACCCCCCCATCCAGTGTAGAAATGTAGAAACTGTCAGGTGTGCCCCCCCAATCCTGTGTAGAAATGTAGAAATAGTCTGGTGTGCCCCCCCAATCCTGTGTAGAAATGTAGAAACAGTCAGGTGTGCACCCCCCAACCCTATGTATGTATGTATGTATGTATTAATGGTCTGGTGTACCCGCCCAATCCAATGTATACACGCCATAACAGTCAGGTGTGCCTCCCCCCCACAACCCTATGTAGAAATGTAGGAACATGTATGTGTAGGTATAATACCAGTGGAGCACAAATTCACAGAGGTGGCCAAGGTAGCAGGATAGGTTGTAGCATCTGCACAATATGCAGGTATGTGTGTGTTTCATATTGTGTGAGAGTGGTTGGTATGTAGGCATGTTGAGGTAAGACCTGGTGGCCATTGCCAACTACCGCTGATGACAAGGACAAGTCCTCACAACTGCAGTGCCAAACACAATACCCACCAGTATAACACAAGCTAGGAATAAGCCATTGCAAATGTATGGTGGTAATATGTGTCACCATCTGAAAGACTGACATGGCATGGCTGTTGGGCTAGATATACAAGCAGTACACAGGGGAAAGTAACCCAGACATACAGTATATATTGTGTCACTGTGAAATGGACACACCCTCGGAATAGTGCAAACAGGTATGCACCACATTATCTGGTCCTGTAGTAGGGGATACCAGTGTCGTCTGCCCAAACACTAGCAGATCACAAAGGAGGTAGTACTGATGTATTGGGATACAGCTGATGTACCTACACATGCAATCATAGCTGGAATGCCCAATGCATATCTGGATGTCAGATGCAAGTAGTGTCCATAGCACACATGCACCCAGCTCACGCAAACACCACCCACAAATACCTCTCTGGTTGTACCCCTGCTGTGGGGAATGGGTACAATATGACCCCAGCTGTATATGGCAAAAGCGAAAGAATGCAGCATGCAGTGCAGGTGTCCCATGCAGATGTGTCACCAGTTGTAGGTAGCACCCTGCCAGCATCCACACCACTGATCAAGGCCAATAGAAGGTAGTGGCATGAACACCTAGCACACCTACCCTGTCAACCCAGGGGAATATACTGTATGGCAGTCTGAGACTGTAGGACAGACAGAATGCAATGGCCTGCCACATCTACCCTGCATCAACAGCTAATGGCCCACATGCTTCTGCCAAGGGCCTGTGTCTCACACATACTGCCAATTCATATTATGTCATGGACACCCAATTAACAACACAACACTCTCCACATACGCCATACACAAGGCCATATAGACAAACCAGAGTAACATGTCCACCATGTCCCACTGCATGAACTGTCGACCAACGCTGACACACATCCATGATGGGGTGATAACCATAGGGAAAATATCAGAGAATGTATGCATAATGTAAGGAAGAGGAGAGAATAACTGGGGGGGGGTGGGAGCGTGGCAGCATGGCATGTGCAAGGTCCGACACAAAGCTGTGTGCACACACTATCACTGGCTGTAAACACATAAATGGGTGCCTACATACCTGCTCGTACACCACAATAGGGTTAATGTCCTGACTCATGGCCACTGCCTCTGGGTAACCTGTGCGAATCTGTACAGCTGTGAGGTATTGCCATAGCAATATAAGGCTATGCTGTCATGTTGATGGATGTACATGTATGGGATCACCTGCCAGCACTGTACCAAGGTGCTGAACCGGATACATAGACCCAGCAGCAAGTGTCTGCAGCACCCCCTCCAGGATGTCATAACCTACCATGAATATGTAGGCATCTGCCCACAATACCGCACACAGCTGCAGTCATCCTTGTCCCCCAAGACATCACTGTGAGCAGGAATGTCCACCTGACGTACATGAGGACAGAACACATCACAGTGTATAACACTACACATGTCTGAATATCTCTGCTAACAGTAGTACCATGTAGTTGAAGCAGCATAGACACAAGCACCTACAGTACACACTATCCCCTGCACACTTTGGCCCCATATTACCAAATGATTGGCAGATACCCTGCAGAAACAGTTTGCTACCTGTAGGTGTACAACACAAAGGTCTGCACTGGAGAACAAACTACCTGGAATTGATCTGCACATGCAGTACAGAAGGGCATACTGGGCATGTTCACACACTTAGAGAAATGAAGGCAAAGTCAGACAACAACATACTGAAAGGTCATACTGGGCATGCTCACACACACACATGAAGCTCATGTTTGCAAACAACAGTGGACCAGACATATCTGGCAGTTGCAGATGTTAGTGCAGACACTCCTCACTTTGCACCACTCATGCTTTGCACACACAGTGGATAGGAATACAGACATATATCCAAGGACAACACACTATAATAAGCCAAAAGTAGACGTACATAGATGTGTGGAAGAGAGTGACTGTGACAAGGAGCCATCCAGGCCTGTCCCACCCAGCACACATCCAAATGGCTACAACCACATGAGGTTCAGATGTCACTCACTGTGGATACTAGCCAATGGTATCTGTCAGCAGTACCTACTATGTGGTGCAAGTGCTAGCTGTGCAACATGACTGTACAAGGAAGCAGTCATCTAGTAGCTGTATACACGTACCTGTGGAATATGGCCCTGCATTTGCCTGCATGTGGTGTGTCAACCCCTAGATGAATGGGTTATGGCCTATGCACACACACACTGGCTCCCCTAGCCCTACTATGACAAGCCTGCTGAGGTCATCCCCCTTGAAATACACCTTTGGGAAGGTTGTAGGCCAGTAATCTCTGTGGTGCGGCCTATAACAGCAAACTGCTGTAGTGTGATAAAATAGTTAGGTAGGAGTTGTAATCCCAGACTTGGCAACTGTGTGTGTGTGTGTGTGTGTGTGTGTGTGTGTGTGTGTGTGTGTGTGTGTGTGTGTGTGTGTGTGTGTGTGTATAGAGAGCAATGCTTTTTAGGCTAGTCACACTCCCTACAATTCAAAAGCCCTACTTTGGCAAGGCTTCTGATGTCATCCACCTTGAAATACACCTTTGGGAAGGTTGTAGACCTGTAATCTGTGGCGTGTCCTATAACTATGTACTGCTGTAGTATGATAAATTAGTCAGGTAGAAGTTCTAATCCCAGACTTGTCAACTGTGTGTGAATGTGTGTGTGTGTGTGTGTGTGTGTGTGTGTGTGTGTGTGTGTGTGTGTGTGTGTGTGTGTGTGTGTGTGCGTGTGTGCGTGTGTGCCTCTGTCTGTATAGAGAGCAATTCTTTTTAGGCTAGTCACACTCCCTACAATTCAAATGCCCTACTTTGGCAAGGCTTCTGATGTCATCCACCTTGAAATACACCTTTGGGAAGGTTGTAGACCTGTAATCTCTGTGGCGCATCCTATAACTATGTACTGCTGTAGTATGATAAATTAGTCAGGTAGAAGTTTTAATCCCAGACTTGGCAACTGTGTGTGTGTGTGTGTGTGTGTGTGTGTGTGTGTGTGTGTGTGTGTGTGTGTGTGTGCGTGTGTGTGCGTGTGTGTGCGTGTGTGTGCGTGTGTGTGTGTGTGTGTATGTGTGTCTCTGTCTGTATAGAGAGCAATGCTTTTTAGGCTAGTCACACTCCCTACAATTCAAATGCCCTTCTTTGGCAAGGCTGCTGATGTCATCCACCTTGAAATACACCTTTGGGAAGGTTGTAGACTTGTAATCTCCATGATGTGTCCTATAACTGCATATTGCTGTAGTATGATAAAATATTTAGTTAGGAGTTCTAATCCCAGACTTGGCAACTGTGTGTGTGTGTGTTTCTGTTTCTATCTGATTAGAGAGCAATGCTTTTTAGGCTAGTCACACTCACTACACTTCAAATGCCCTACTTTGGCAATGCTGCTGATGTCATTCACTGTGAAATACACCTTTGGAGAAGGAGTACTGCAGTTATTCCCGTGGTGCATACTATAACTGCTTTATGCTGCATCCTATAACTGCTTTATGCTGTAGTGTGATATAGAACTCTGGTAGGGGTGCTATCCCCACACATGGCAGTTGTGGATGTTTTGTGTGTGTGTTTTTATGTCTGTGTAGGGAGCAATGCATGTTAGGCTAGTCACACTCACTACACTTCAAATGCCCTACTTTGGCAATCCTGCTGATGTCATTCACTGTGAAATACACCTTTAGGGAAGAAGTTCTCCACTTGGTCCCATGGTGCATCCTATAACTGCATAGTGCTGTAGTCTGATATAGAACTCTGGTAGGGGCTCTATCCCCACACATGGCAGTTGTGAATATTTTGTGTGTGTTTCTATGTCTGTGTAGGGAGCAATGCATTTTAGGCTAGTCACACTCACTACACTTCAAATGCCCTACTTTGGCAATCCTGCTGATGTCATTCACTGTGAAATACACCTTTGGGGAATGAGTATTCAAGAAAATCTCCATGGCACATCCTATAACTGCATAGTGCTGTAGTGAAGTGAACTAGTTAGATATGAGATCTAATCCCAGACAAGACAAGTGTGTATGTGTCTGTGTCTCAGTGTGTGTGTCTGTGTTTGTAATTCATATCCTGTGTGGAGGTACATGTGAGTATGTAGCAACTTGAGTCAATGGGGATTGGGTTTTGCAAATGTCTTATATGATGGCCCTAGTATGTATCACAATGCCCACCGTACAGGGATAACAGATGTGAAATAGCCGAAAGGCTGGGGTGGATATCCATACCCCTACATTTGACATCAAGGCCAGGCGAACAAAGTGAGTGACCCTAGTATTACCCAGATAACACTCTCAACCCATGTCTCATACACATACACACTTGTCTAGGCAACAGCTGCTATGTTGGTATTACCCTGCATATTGCCCACTGATAGTAACCATGGTGTGATTGCAGTGGGCTACAGTGGGCAGGGCACCCTGACCATCAGTCCAATAGGCAAGTTCATGCCAACAGTGCACATTTCCCATGTTCCCCACTTGACACCTGCAACACCTGTGGTGCCTTCAAATGTGACCCACAAAGGACATACCATGCCCGAAAACATGCCCTGTATGGACAGATGCCACTGACTCCAGGGAATACTGGTATCATGCTATCAATGTAGGTGCTGGGTCAACCTGCTGTCCATTAACATCTCCCGCCACATGAGGCCAGGACTGATGATAACAATCTGTGTACACAACATGGGCCAGACACCTCAGGTACAGTTCCACATGTCACTGTACATGCATGTGGGAGGTGTGTACATCTCAGTCACCGTCCATGTCATGGACTAAGGAACACATATATGGCAAGCAATGCACAGCACTGGCCACATGCAATAGTCACCCAGGTGACTGGATGGTGAATACAATACCCAACTGTGTGGTCAGATCCAGACAATACACCACTGAGCCACAATGAAGACCATTGTCATGTGGCCTGATGCCAAGGTATACCCATCACCTAGCCTTGTATAGCCGTCTGGCACAGTCGAACACAATACACCCGTGCAGCAATGCACCCATGTATGTCAGTACTGGCACCCTGTGTCTGTGTGTGTGTGTTGTATGATGTGTATGACCACATTCACACTCACTACAACCCCCATTGGCATACTGAAGCATGCTGTCAGATGTCAGACACCTCCACATACCCTTTGCCCATATAACCTCCGTATGACCCCTGTGGTGCATGTGATACCTGCACTGTAATGTGTTGTGGCAATCTCACTAGTGATGATTAGTATTTCTGGCCCTGCCAAGTGTGTCAATGTGTGTGCGTCCCTGTGAGAGTGTGGCTGTGTTGATGCTGGCACCTGTTCATGCGGACAGGCACGTGTACTACACCTACCATATAGCTACCATATCCCTGTTGTAAATGTCACTCACCATCACATATACATTTTGAGGGCTCCTCAACTTGTAACCTACGTGGTGCATCCAATAACTGCATAGACATGTGATAGCACTACATAGTTGTCAGGGGTTTGTTACCCTGTACTGGTAAGTGTGTGACATAAACATGCTTATGTTTTACTCTCCCACCCCTCCCTGACTATTCTTTGCCACTGCCTGCCTCTCTCACTCCCTCTCTGGTAGATGTGGAGACTTACAACTGCTGTGCTTAGGCAGCAGCATGTGTATTTTTAGTGTTGCTCATGATCAGCTGTGGCCTCTGCATGAATTGCAGCCCTCATCTAGCTGATTGCATGTGGAACAGCTGTGGTAACATTCCCATAGCCAATTGCATGGAAACACACTCCAATATCTAGGAGCATCATATTGGTGTTGGGCCTTTACATTCACTGTGAGCAGGAACTCGATCCATTGTTTGGCAAACAACATCTCAGATGGATTAGGGATTTACATCTAACAACATACACTGTGGAACACACAGGAGGGTGATGTGCCTGACCTGACTACAGACTGAGTGCTGCTATACTGCATTTGGAGTAATGTTGGTTTAACAGGGTGTGTATGGATATGGTTGTCCTACATGTTTTAATAGCTGCCATGTCAGTGCTATGTTTATGAGGAAACCCCAATAATCTGTAGGCTCTTCTGCAGACTGGGCAGTATGTGGCGCCTTTTGTTTCATATGTTACCTACAGAGCACCTGTCTGTGAACTGCAGTAATTAGTGTGAGGATTGCAGTCTGTAGATGGTGACAGCCGTGAGAGTTACTGACTTCACATCCCTCATAGGACATATGTTGCAACAGACTCTGTTACAACAGTAAATGTATAATGGTATCAGAGCAACATGTCAATATTGGCCCTGTGTATGTGCCTCCAGCCACAACTCTGTCAACCTTTGTATATATGTCATGCAGTAAGAGGTGCATATGTGCTGTACACCATAATTAGTGTCATCATATCTGAAAACAAGCCAGTGGGATAGACTGCTACACATGTTATGTCTAGTAGGGTTACAATTTATGACATAACCTAGACATTCTGTGATTGTGTGTACAGTATTGAGGTCTGTGTACTCATGGTGATTGTTGACACTGTGTGTATTGTTCATATATACTTTGGCCTGTGTACAGACTTTGGTAGATGTCATTGTTCATGGTCCTCTTCTATCTGATGTTACATGCTGCTCCACTATATGTTACCCTATCGGCTTACATGTTTGTAGGGCATAAACACACATGTCCCATACCACAGACAGGCTCAGGACAACACTGTGGAGTGGCTCAGTGTATGTAGGGTTAGTGTGTGAGTGGCACATATGAGGATGGTGTTGCACAGATAGTCCATATGCTGTAATATTGTGGTAGCTTACCATATGTTGCTGTGGCTGTGCTCACAGTGGTTGTGGTTATGCACTTTCACACAGGTGTATCATATTCTGTGCTGTGACATGCCTGTAGAGCCTGCTATACATGCTGGTACATGTGCATTCCTCCTAGGAAGTCTAGGCCAGTGTTGAGCCAGTCTGCCTGTAGCCTGCACAGTGCATTGTTACATGTCTAGCAGCTTAGTGTACTTACCCAGTGAGATATAATGTCCAGATACTTGCCAGATGTACTGCTGATGGGCCACCATAACAGTCATGTATGTCAGACAGAGCAGTGGGATGCTGTGCAGATGTATGCCAATATCTAGTGGTTAGTATGTGGCCATGGCACCTCTGTACTAGCGGTTATCATGTGTCAGGACAGACAGGGGTGTGAATGCATAACCTATGGGGGCAAATGTGTACCAGTCATCTATATGGCTGTTAACATCCACATTGTCAGGCTTGGTCCACATGCCTTGCACTAAGGGGTTTTGTGTATACCTCTGGACTGTTCAGAGTGTGTCAGACTATCCACATTCATTGGCCAATATCTCTGTTGTAGTCCACAAGAGCATTATGTGCTAACAGTGGTACTGTCCTATGATGTCCTTAGGATGTCTGTCAGTAGCCAGTGGCACACTTGATAAAAGCAGATGTGACCACCCACACACACCATGTCTACATTGCCTTAAGGTATCTGGATGTACATTACCATACAATCCACCTTGGGTAAATGCAGGCCTACCGCCTCCCACCATACAGACTGTTCTGTCTGTCAGTGTGCTTGTGATGGTGCCAGTTATGCCTTGTTGTATAACAGTTACATCCCATTGTGTCAACTGAGTTCTTTACCCCCTAGTGACTGTGTACAGAGTGTAGATAGAGGCTGCTGATCTATACATCTGCATTACATACTGTTGATTGTTTGGTATCCTGTGGCCCAGTCTGTCTTTACTATTGTACTACTTGAAGCCCACAGCCTGGACAGCAACATTTGTAAACATTTCCAGACTACTGTATTAGTATAACTGTTTCACAGTTGCATTACTCTGTTTATATGGATGTCAGTGTCTAAACAGCTATGCGACATGGCATATACAACTTTAATAGTACACAAATAAAGCTTCACCATTTATGCAAACCTGTGTGTCGTGTTATATCCTTTGACCTCTCTGTGAGCATATGTTGCAGGCAACGATTGTCATTTGTATGGGTGGCTCATACAGTGTCCAGTTGTTAAGGTTGTAACTGTAGGAATAGTGGCTGTTACATATTGTGTGCACCTTCTACATATGTATCTTATTATACATATCGCTGCATGTGTATGTGTAGTTACATATCTATCTATATCTATATATATATATATATATATATCTATATATCTATATATATATATATATATATATATATATGTATATATATATATATATATATATATATATATATATATATATATATATATAGATTCACTATACAATCTCGAAATACTGAAATGTTGAATTTCAGTATTTTGAGACTGAATAGTAGAAAAATCACATACACGAAAACCCACAATCACAAATACTACAATCGTGACCATTCACACACGCACACAAACCAGGACATAATCACACACACATACATACACCTACCTAACTAAACACATATAACAACATGCACAAACACACTTAACCAACCTATAAGCAGGGGTGAAGACCCCCTGCACCCCCCACGTGGGGGGGCTGCACCCCCCACACCTCCCCTACTTATATATTCTAACTCTTGAGGTCACACTAAACAGACAAACACACAACAAACATGACCACACACACTCACACACATTAAAATCCCTACCCATTATCCTCAAATAGGCAACACTTACATGAAACCCTAGATAAATCCACAAACCGCACCACACATCACAAACGCGACACCATGATAGCGGTGGATTCTGTATAGTGTAGTTTTGGTTAACTGCACTTTCCACTATTCAGTCACGACGTACTGAATTTCGACATTTCAGTACGTCGAGATTTTCTAGTGTATCTATATATATATATACATATATATTTATATCTGTATCTGCATATATGTGTCTGTGTATATGTAGCCTAGGGATGTTGATAGCTTCCACATTGTACATTCCCTATGGGAGCCAGATTGTACTACATGATATGTTACTGATAGCAGCCTGACATCATACAGGTGGGATGGAGTACTGTTAACATCTTGTGCCCATGTTGTGTCAGGGCCTGGTTATGGGATCTGCAACAGTTGGTAGTGTATTGCAGGGCAGACGTGTTAGGCTATGGGGGGTATACCTATCCGTACAGGACGTATGTTGATTGGGGCCTCTCAACCGCATTAACGGTGCATGTGGACATATATGTTTTTGTTATGCTCCCATTGCTATCTACAGATGTAGGTCCGTATATACCTATATAGATATATATATCTGCTTACATATATATAACTTGCCATATATATATATATATATATAGACATATAAAAGTAGACATATATATATCTATAGATGTATGGATTTATATATATATATATATATATATATATATATATATATATATATATATATATGTGTGTGTGTGTGTGTGTGTGTGTATCTACATATATAGATATGTTTTATCTGTTTAGATATTAATATATATATATATATATATATATATATATATATATATATATATATATATATACACACAGACACACACACACACACACACACACACACACACACACACACACACACACACACACACACATGCATTTACATGTTGGAATACATTCCCTGTACTGTTGACTGACTGGGCTGGATGATATGTTTGTATAAACATGAGGGTTATGTATATCTGACATGGCTTAGTGGTAAATTGCTATGGTGTGCAGGGTCCTGGGTTTCAGCTTTGAAGAGGCTGTTTATTTTGTTGCTGGGCAGAACAAGGGCCATTGGTTATAGAGTGATTAAGGCAGTTTTGAGCATTTGTAAGCGGGTTTGCACAGGTTTGCGTGAGGGTAAGCAATACTAACCTCCGGTTACATATGCTTACTGAGAGTTAGCTTCAGAATTGCTTAACCTGTGTGCGCATTGCTTACCCCCATGCAAATGGGCTTAAACTTGCTTACTAGTGCTGAAATATGCTTACTATTGCTTATTGGTGCTTAAACCTGCTTACTAGTGCTTTATTCATTATGACACTGACACCTCACATGTGCATTTCCTGCAGTATTCCAGTTCATAAATATATGTTATTCAGTGGGTTATACAACAAAAATATTGGTCATAATGTGCTTTGCCATGGAAAATGGTATGTGCTGCAGTGGGACTCAAACCTGGAATGCCTGCTCGTAAGGAGAATGCTCTGCCCGCTACACCATTGCTATGCTGTGTCATTTGCATATATCTTCCTTGTTATTCTCTTCAGCCATTTAAGCTGCATTTACTGTAGCTAAGTGATGGCACACCCTCACACCTACGGTTAGCTTTATTCAGATTTTTAACAAAATAAAAAATAGGTTTGTTCATTTTATTTGTATTTACTTGCTGTTGTACACCAGGGGGAATGTTGGTGGGGATATGCGGACACCTATGAGCAATCTCGCTCATTTCTTACCCCTTTCTGCTGTTCTTCATTGTGGGGGGATGTATATTCTGAGAGGTCTGCGCTCAGACATGCCCCCTGCACTCTTACACGCTCTGTGTAAGAGTAGGAGCTCAGGCAGCGTGCCTCATTTATATGCATGGCGCGCTGCCATCCTGCTCCTAAATGGCCACCTTCATGCAGGACTATGCTAGTCCTGCATGGAAGAATAGTAAATCTAGGGGTATATCTATGCTAAAAATTAATTTCTATTGACAGGCAAGTTTGGAGGCACTGGACAGCATTTCTGAGTCCCACCAACCTCAAGTTATTCCTGATATGTACACTTTCTAAGTTACTGAGACACTGAAAATGTTGATGTATGGTTTGTCAACACTGTCGAAGTGTTGTCTGACTACCTGAAGCTGTTCAGACTATACAGATATTGTGGTTTCTATAAAGGTAGTCTTTGTTACCCACTTGTTAAATTCAGCTTTGTTGACCATCACTTTTTTCACCGGTATCTGACAGGACTGCAACAACCACACCTGTTAAATTACCCTCTTAAATAACTACTGCTGAAGCTGATGACTGTATTATCTCATAGGCGGGGATTTGCCCTTCTGCCATATTGTTCTGTGCTGTATGGTCCAATGGTCCTACAGAGGAAGGAAACACAGTACTATTATAGACTGCAATTTACACAATATAAGGCAAAATCAAAAAGGGGTTAAAAAAGCTCTTAATGGGTGGACTGCAGGTGTTTTAAACAGAGCTATGGATTCATACTATTATGTTCTCCCTCCCCAACTAAAGCCATCATTTTTAGTGTTGCAGAGGATGTACAAAAGCAACAGAAATAGCTATTAACTGACACTGGTTCTAAATTCATTAATCGCTCATCAACTATTATGACATGCTGTGCAAGGAGTGGTGCCTCCTACAGTAAGGGTTTAGATATATATATATATCTATATATATATATATATATATATATATATATATATATATTATTTAGATGCTATGTTACCTATAGCCAAGAATCTTCAAATTTATTATTTTATTATTATTCTCTGTTTATCTGATTACTTTTGGATTTTGACTAGGACAATGTAACTGTCAGTTGATATAATATTTTGAAATAATCATTCTACTATTATATTTTCCCAAGATGGCAGAATCTGGACACATAGGCCATAGTAGAGTGGCGCACAGCAATGGTTATTCCACTCCACAAAGGTGGAGCCTCAACAGATCCTGGGAACTATCACCCTATAAAAGCCTGACTAGCTTGGTCTGCAAGACTATGGAGCGCATCATCATGGAACTCATTAACAGAGACATTGGGAAACTCCAAACACTGCACTCTACCCAGTTCGGTTTTGTTAAGGGCAGGTCATGCCTCCTAATTCTGGTGGACTTTTTTGAGACAGTTACCAAGGCTATAGATGAGGGAAAGGTGGTACACACAGCCTACCTAGACCTTGCTAAGGCCTCCAACACCATTCCCCATTTTGGTATTATAGACAAGCTCACCAGCTTGAACATACACCCCTACATCACAAGATATGTTGCCAATTGGCTCATCGACAGAACCCACATGGTGAGAGTTGTGGGAGCTAGGTCCAACTCTAAACCGGTTACAAGTGGTGTTTCCCAGGGCTCAGTCCTAGGACCCCTCCTGTTTGTCATATACTTCTCAGGGGTACAGGCAAGCACAGGAGGACTATGGCTGACAAAGTTCGCAAACGACTACAAACTAGGGGCTATAATTTACTCTCCAGCTGACACAGACATCCTCCAAAAGGGTCTCATTGAGACAGATACCTGGTGTCAAAATAATGGCCTCAAGCTAAATGCCAAAAAGTTCATAGTCATCCCCTTTGGAAAAAACAAAGTACCCACAAACTACCAAATAGGTGGTAGTCCTGTAAATACAGAAGATGTAATAAGGGATCTGGGGACCCAAGTAGATAGTAATCTCACCTTTGATAATCACATTGTCAAAGTGGTTAGAAAATCCTTCTACGTGGCCCACCTAATCACAAAATGGTTAGCATCCAGGTCAAAAGAGGTCATTGTGCCCCTCTACTCATCACTCATCAGACGCATCATAGAGTACAATGCCCCATTGGGATGTACCTTACAAGACACCTGCAACAGCTGGAAAGACCACAGAAGTACCTCACCAAGAGGATCACTGGCCTCAAGCAGATGCCCTATGCAGCTCAACTGAAGAAACTCCAGCTGTGCTCAGTTGCACACTGCCTACTCAGAGGTGATCTCTGCCTGACATACAAGGCCATGTCCAACCCAGAATTGATGGACATGCTCCACCTAAAGAAAACCTTATCCCCTCGAGCCACACGCTCTAGGGATTTAAACCTCACCAAAATAATAAATAGGACGTGCTGGAGGGATAGATTCCTGTCCCAGAGACTTCCTATGCTTTGGAACAAGATCCCAATCTACATTAGGCAGAGCTCCTCGCTAACACTCTTCAAAAGAAAACTTGACGAGTGGATGGGAAACAGAAGGTTTACCCTGGGAATCACTTCAGTGGGTCGGCTGGACAGAGGGACAGGGAACTATTCTAAGGGGGCGGTGAAAGCCAACACATTCTGGCTAGGCTTATAAATGCCTTCAGGCAGATAGCCTAGTACCTATAGTTCAGACGTTTCCAGTGCTGACATTCATCTTTACTCCATAATTCCACAAATCTAATTTGTCTGAATATATTCCCATGAAGTTCATAGCTTGCTTATGAACTTTACAGAATCCCTTATTAAACTACTATTGTATATGTATATTTTTGAAGGGGAGGCATGAGTAACTCTTGTGCATGAGCAAACTCCTAGATCCTTTATTAAAATTGCATGCAGTGGTTAGTGCTTTTATCAAACAGTCTGGACTTCTTCAGTCCTTTTGAATTAAGGATAACAAATTATTTAACTTAAACATTTTTGCAATGATAGATTTGATCACAAACCAGAAACCAGGAAGACAAACTCACAAGTGAAAACAGACAGTTCCTCGAGTGAAAAATGCTGTCCAAAGGAGCAACCAAAGCAATGAAGTGTTTAAGCAAACACTTTATCTGTTAATTGTTTCAATTGCATTGACTATTTAAGAAAGTGATATAACTGGGTTAAGTTTCTCAGATGAAGTCCCTCTTTACCTGTGTGGGGCAAAATCACTCAGACTAATAAAGTCACTTTCATGTTTTGGAGAGAACTGTGTGGATTTTATGCAGGCATCACTGCACTGAATTATTTCCCTCATTGTGTGTTTGTTTATACACTTTATTGCTTTGTTTGGTCCTTCGGATGCTATTTTTCACATGAGGCACTGTTTTTAATTATGACAGGTCCTTTGGATGGCATTTTTCACTTGAAGCGCTGTCTGCTTTTCCTAATGATAAGTCCTTTGGATGGCATTTTTCACATGAGGCACTGTCTGTTTTTACTTATGATAGGTCCTTTGGATGGCATTTTTCACATGAGGCACTGTCTGTTTTTACTTATGATAGGTCCTTTGGATGACATTTTTCACTTGAGGCGCTGTCTGTTTTTACTTATGATAGGTCCTTTGGATGGCATTTTTCACTTGAGGCGCTGTCTGTTTTTACTTATGATAGGTCCTTTGGATGGCATTTTTCACTTGAGGCGCTGTCTGTTTTTACTAATGATAGATCCTTTGGATGGCATTTTTCACTTGAGGCGCTGTCTGTTTTTACTACTGATAGATTTGAACAAACTAAAGAATCATAGGAAGTTCGAGGCTAATCAATCTTGGGTCCATTATGTCTTGCCTGCTCCCACCCCTTTTTATGATGATTCTATTCCTCAGTTCATGTCATTAAGTTGGAGGGTTTTTTCTTTGTTATGTTAACTATAGACATGTTTATTTATTTTATTTGTTCATTTACTGATGTAAGTTTTGCAGCTGAGGCTTTGGACTGATACAAATGGATGGAGCCTTTTCATTGTCTCCCACTGCTGAGAAAACAAGACTCAAGAGTATACACTTTACACATTTTATATATAGATACATATATATATATATATATATATATATATATATATATATATGTATACACACACACACACACACACACACACACACACACACATATATATATATATATACACACACATATATATATATATATGTATATATATATATATATATATATATATATATATATATATATATATATATATTATATATATATATATATATATATATATATATATATATATATATATATATATATATATATATACATATAAATATATATATATATATATATATATATATATATATATATATATGTATAGTAGATGGCACAGTGGTGCAGCAGTTTGCATTGTTGCCACACAGCAAGAGGTTCACCAGTTTGATTCTTGGCTGGGGTGTTTTCTTTGCAGAGTCTGCATGTCCTCCCTGCATTCATGTGGGTTTCCTGTGAGTGCTCAGGTTTCCTCCCACATTACAAAGACATGTGTTTGGAGAATTTCTCTCGGGGCCTCTGCTGAAAATTGTCTTGTTCCATGTCAGACCTTCCTACTAAACAAATGTTAAATAAGATTAAAAAAAATAGTAATGCTCATATATGGTCTTATATATATATATACATATAAACATTGTGAACTTGGCATTCTGTTAGTGGTTGAGACAATAAACATACAAGTGGGACAGGCACTACGTATATGGTAGAGCTAAAAAATACAGCAGATTACATGAAACTGGTGGGTTTGATGTATTAGACTAAAAGACCTGCAACTATAGTAATATAAAAAACAATAAACATGTAAACATCGTAAACATTGTTTAGCAACAGTTGTATAGAAAATAAATTCACCAATAAAAGCCAAAATGTATTTTTATTGGCCTGGATCTATGGTACTGATTGATAATGCCCTTATGGCATCCCAGATGACTCAAGTTCAGTTCGCGGCATGGGATCTGAAGGGACCAGATGAAGGGAGGGTGGCAGTGAGCAGCTGATGCAGGCCAGCCTATCCTGAGGGAGGGAAGCTGTCTAAGCTTGCTACAATAGCAGCATTTTGAGCTTAACAAGCCATAAACTGCAAGCAGTAGACTTCTTGGTTGGCTCTTTGCAGAAGTGTGCATACACCACCTGGAGCAGCAGTTGTGGAGCTTACAAGGCTGCCAAGGTGGAAGGGGGCAGGGCACACTCCCTGGAAGCAGTATGATGCTGCAACTTCATTCTAAATATCCTCTTTGGCCCTGGATATGGGTTAGAGTGAGCCCAGAGAGTGTAAGTTGACTCTGATAAATGCAATGAAGAAAGAGAGGAGATGGTGGTAGCTGATATCTAGCTGGGGAGAGGAGGGAGCAAAAAAAAAAAGAAAAAAAATGAGATTTTATTATATTTTATTTTCAGTTTGTTAAGTGAGTAGGTGGCCTGGGCAAATAACCTTTTTCATCCATGATATGGACCATTAGGAAACTACAAGAAATGTTACAACAAACAAAAATGATTAGTGAATAAGTAACAAACAGTTTTCAGTGACATAAACAATATGTAGGTGATGAGTCAATAATTTTGTGACAAGGCTACGAAACATGTCATATTAAACTAGAATATGTTAGTGGGATTAACATAGTATGGAGAAGCCTGAACAGTAGTGCAAGTGTCAACATATACAAGATGCATGTGTGTGTGCAGGCGCATGTGTGTGTGTGTGTGTGTGTGTGTGTGTGTGTGTGTGTGTGTGTGGTGTGTGTGTGTGTGTGTGTGTGTGTGTGTGTGTGTGTGTGTGTGTGTGTGTGTGTGTGTGTGTGTGTGTGTGTATATATATATATATATATATATATATATATATATATTAATATATATATATATATATATATATATATATATATATATATATAGCTGTGTGTGTGTGTGTGTGTGTGTGTGTGTGTGTATATATATATATATATATATATATATATATATATATATATATATATATATATATATATATATATGTGTGCAAGTATATATATCAAGTGTAGTTGCTACATAGGTTTGGGGAGCTAGTAATGTAAAGTCAGCAAGCAGCTACTGTTGTTTAGGTAACTTTTAAAATACGTTTTCATTTGGGATCATCCAGAATTTGTTAGGAAGTGTATTTGAAGGTTTGGGATCAACTATGTAAAAGGAATGCATTGTGGAAGTTAGGTTACTCTTAGGTCATGGCTGGGGGATTATGGTTATATGCATTTACTGTTAATTGTGTTTCATATCTGTAATTTGAATTAAAGAATTGGGAGGGAGTCACTATACAGTTTTTATGAATAAATTTTATTAGTAGAATAACAGCTCATTGTTGCTCAGATAACCTGCATGCCCTCCTGAGAGTTAGACACTACTGTTAATTGTGATTGTAATTTATTCTATTTTACATTTGTTAACCAAGGGTGTCTGACTGGGCCAAAACCCCCATTTTCAGCAGATACCCAGGGAGAAAAGCTCCTCACAGAAAGACAATTACAGATACATTTAGGTGTTTAAACAGCATCACAATACATACAAATTTACAACTGACATATTTTTACTGTGGTATGAAGACAGCAACAAATACAGTGAAATCAGAAAACATTCATTAATAAGAATGATTAATAACTATCATGGTATACAGTTGTGTTTTGAAAGACACTATAATACATAAATGGTACATTAGATTATTTTTGCAGTACTATGAAGACAGACCAACAGAGGAAAATAAACCTTTGTTAGTAATATAAATCATTATACAGTTTCATGGTAACCATTTGTACTTAGAACAGTGGAAGTACTAAATGTACAAAGAAGAATGAAATAACAGATTTGATTGGAGGCAGTTTGTAATTCTGAAATTTTTTATTTGAACTACAGACAATAAGGGGCAAACCACATTCTAGCTGAAGTAGTCATATATTTATTCAGGTAACGAATCTACTTCCCTGGCTAAGGAAGTGAAAAGTTTTCATATAACTGGCAAAGTCTGAATTAACATTTGGTTTTAATCTATGAGCTGAAATTGCAAGGCGCAAGTTGAGAGATTAAGCCTGAAGTACTTATTGAAAGTGGATACTTGTTCAACATGTTTGTTGTGTGTAAGCAGGTTAGTAGAGCAGTAAGATAGGCAGGGCACGTGTTTAAGGTTTTTTTTTTTTCATGTTTTGTTTAAGTGCTGAAGTCTGTTATGAATAGTTAAAATGGTTTGAAGAATTCAGGATTGCTGTGCAAAAGCAATAACCACTGTTTACACTTTCAGTAAAGGATCTTGTTTTCGGTTTCTTCTTTTTTCCTTGAATCAATTCCATCAGTTTTTCATAAGAATCAGCAGTTTTACAGTTATTATTTTCTGACTGATTGATTTTTTTTTTTTTACAATGTGGTGACAGTTTGCACTCAGACTCTGCTGAGACCTGACATTTTGCAATGTGGAAATACTGGAAGATGTTTTGACTTGCGGGCACTTTTCTGAG
Source organism: Protopterus annectens (assembly GCF_019279795.1). Classification (NCBI taxonomy): domain Eukaryota; kingdom Metazoa; phylum Chordata; order Ceratodontiformes; family Protopteridae; genus Protopterus; species Protopterus annectens. The sequence continues at coordinate 900,474,676 of NC_056726.1, read as the reverse complement.
GTGGAGATGACTCTAACAGTTCATATATTCTGGCTTTACTGCAAGAAGATCCACAGCTCTTTTTGGCTTATGTGTTGAGACAGCTTTCTGTTTTGGGGAATGAGACCGTAGGCCTAGTTTTTTTACTTTTGCTCAAAACTTGTTTTGATAGCTAATCTATACTACCTTTTCAGTGGGGAAGGAGATCTGTGAGCTAACCCGGTCATTGTCTTCTATCTCTTCGGTCACCAAGGGTTTTTGGATATATATACTCTACATTTGTATCATCTTAGAACGTTCTTGGTGTTGTGTTTGGTGGCCACAAGCTGCTATATCTGATTTTGTTTCCTGGTTCTTTCTGGATTTGTTTTCTGACACTCAAAGTCTGCTATCCCCACATACATTGTGTCACATTCCTACTGGAAAAAAAGTAAACTTGCGGAGTTCAGTTCCCAGATTTTGAACTCCTAATCCCCATTTTTACATAAAAAATACTGCTGGTACGGTTTCTAAGTGTGTGTGAGTAGTATTTTTTGTATCTAAGATTTTCCCTTTTCTTTGTGTGACTGCAAAGTCGATACATCTAAATTCAGGGGGAGTGTGTGTGTGTGTGGGGGGGGGGGGCTTGACCCAAATCTCTCTACAGAAATACTTATTTTTCCCTTTGGTTGATTTCTTGACCAGCTGAACTTGCCTGCCATGCTGGGACCTCGTTGAATTAAAGCTGAGGAACTCATAGATGGAGACACAATCTTCTTGTGACTTTACTGTTCTCTTCCTCTGTACTAGGCTGTACCTGTACCTTGTAGCTATCTGTTACTGGGTCATATTTCTGAGCGAGTACTTTTGCTGACTGACAAGTTATTCTGATATAAGGATAATGCTTTATTTTCCTTGTATGATGCAGAAGTAATAGGAGCAACAATTGACTATTACCCTTCACATTATATAGCCCATATGGCCATGGGTGATTTTTGAACCAACAGTTATTTCCAAATAATATGCAGATAGCTTTATTAGTTCACATACATATGTATATGCATATGCAGAAGTGTAACTATGGCAGGGCAAAGGAGACAAAGCAAAATTATGGTGGGGCGAAGGGGTCAGCCACCTCAGGCACAAGATGTTAAGGGCTGTGATCAGCAGATGTTGATCACGTGGTAGTGAAATACCAGCATGCAGTTCCTGAATATGGTTCTACATTTGCAGTGAGGGCTGAAGAGTATCAATGCTCCTTGTGTGCCAGAGTGCATTACTGACACTCAGAAATGAATGCCAATATCGCTTCATAGTCCGGGCTGAAGCACTTCAGGGCAGCGTGTGCAGTCTTTACAGTGTATCAAGCCACTTGTTACAAGTGGCCTTTTGCAATATAGAAGTTTATTTTCCCTTCACCATCATATCAAAGGAGAGAATAAGAGGACCTTTTTTATTTTATTTGTTTTGCTTCTCAACTTGGAGTTGGGGGAAGTGTTACACTGAGTAGCTGCACAGCGTGCCACAGCATCTACCTATGGCTCTGTGCATGTATAAAGGTATCTATCGATCTATCTATCTATCTATCTATCTATCTATCTATCTATCTATCTATCTATCTATCTATCTATCTATCTATCTATCTATCTATCTATCTATCTATCTATTATGGTTTGGTACAGTTTCAGTACTTAAGAACGTTTTTCTTTAGTCCTCAACTCACTGAGAGGGTTTTGTTTTTTTGAGTGCAAAAATGAAGGCGCTGTAACAAGCACTAGATTAGGTAGCCATAGGTGTGGGGTAGGCAGATAAGCTAAGATATTGGGTGTCACCTGTATTACTATTCCTGGAGTTTACTGATGATAGACAGAGGAATTGCAGATGGTAACAAGTGGACATTTGGCAGGAGATACAGGTAGTCTGATAGACTCTCCATTACATGCCTTGTTTGTCTACTCGTATGATTCTCACTTAGGGTGAAAAACGATCCTGTGTTCATGTCCCATACAAGACCAGTGATGGATGGGTAGGCACAAGGTTATATCAGGGTTATCATGTACAGCCATGCTTTATGTGGGGTGATGACCACTTTTAAATGCTCGTGAGATTGGCAAGAAAGTTTTTTTAAGAGTGTATGGGGGGAGGGGGCTCTTGAAATGTTGACTTACCAGAACACTGACATTCACAACAGCGAGACCACAACATTGAAAGGGTGTGGGGGGCTTTGGGTTTAGATTGCTTCCATTTGTGTTAAAGTTATTGGTGGCCCAGTGGTGATTTTCCCGGAGTTAAATTGCAACATTCTGGGAGTTCAGCTTTATGAAGTTTCAATGTTGTGGTCTCGATGTTGTAAACATAGACATTCTGGTAAGTCGATGTTTCAAAGTAGACCCTTTGTGGGAGGGTTGGTGTATTGAGGGGGTTGTCATAATGGTTAAAGTGTTTAACTCACACTCACAAGGTACAGTGTTTGATTCTCAACTTTGGTAAATTAGCTAGACATAAAATGGCCCAGAAAGGCAGCTAGCCTAATACTTACCTATGTATATGACTAGGCATCATATGGTCAATGCTGATAAGTTGACTAGAATTGTTCCTATGTTCATTGAGGATGAAAGCTATATAACTGTCATTTTTTTTGTATGGCTGATAGCTGTGAGGAATGGTTGTTTGCCAGGGCCATGTAGTATTTTTTTTCACTGGGGTGATCATGGCCTGCAACACTTAGATGGTGGACCAGCTGGGGATATAAGGAGGGTGAAATTCTTTTCAATTACTTTATTCAGACCATCAGGAAGGGTCTAATAATGGCAGAAAATGGAGGGATAATATGTTAGTTATGCAACAGAAGATACAATTTCAAAGGCAGGAAATGAGTGAATTAAGGAGGACGGGAAGTTAGATAATGTGGTCAGACTGCCCCAGAAGAGGTTTGAATAGAGAAGTTGATCATTTTATGGAGAAAACTGTTATTAAGGAAATAAATTGTTACAGAATAGCATGAGGAGTATCAATAGATGGTAGGGAAGTATAAGGTTATGGACAAACGGATTGCACTGGGCAGTTTTATGACCCTCCACAGCAATGATATAGATGTTTATTTTCACTTTTTCGGAGCATCTGTGAACTGTGGGGTGGGATCAAAGTATTGGTAGGAAGGTACTTGATTGTGTTGGAGAGGTTGTTTGGCAAAAATGAGCACCAACAAGGCAGTAGGACAGAACTTATGGAAAGCATGTAGGATACAAGTCTGATGAGTGAGCAGAAAGTGCAGAATGGATCTCGTAGAGGGAATTCATTTTATAGCAATGATATTAGGCAGAAATAGGAGGGCTGTTTGATTTTTTGCAGAAAAAAAGGCTAGGAGTGAGGTGTTGGTTTTAAAGACACATGGGAGGCAGAAATAATTAATGAGTCAGCAAATAAATATATGATTTGAAAAGAATGAGAATTATGCAAACCTCTGAGTGATTGGTAAATGGGTTTGCAGGAGAAGTGCATGTTTTGAGTGAATGTTGTACAGATCTTAGCCTAAACGACGAGTTGAGTGAGGTAGAAGAGATGAAGTTGGAGTTGCAACTGTGGAGGAGGAGAGTGAGGGAGGTAAGCACAGAGAATATGTGAACAGAGAGATGTTTGAATCTAAAAATGACTGTTTTTTCCATTGTAGCAGTTAGAGATAAGGATCAAATAAGAGTTTTCAGTGATCAAGAAATTTGTAATGCATTTCATAGGTACTACAAATGTTCATTTGAGCATGAGCGGTAGCTCAGCACTTAAGAAATATGTGATGCATTCAGGGATACTACAAATATTCATTTGAGGCTAATGGGTAGCTCAGCCCATATTAAAGTCGGATTGTGACAGTGTGCAGGTGGATGACTGGTAGAGAGACAATCTTTGGAAGACAAAAGGTGTTACTGATATAGAGTATGATACGTATTTTGAAAGCAGGCAAAACATCCATGCTCAATGGGCTCCTCATTGACTTCTTCAGGATAGTGGGTTTGAAGTTGGTACAATACTGCAGGCAGTGTTCCCAGACAACTTAATCCTTAGGTCAGGCATCAGGTGACTTAAGCCTAAAGGTAAGGTAAGGAATACTTGGTGTATTTAGACATCTTTCAGCCTAAATTCTAATGATCCTAGACATGAAGATTTTTGTAAGAATCCCCACCTGGATTTTAGAGAGAATAACTGGCCAATTGATGGTAAACTGGCACATGAGTTTTTCCAATGACCAGATGCAAGCTAGCAATTGTGCTTATTTGGTTGATCTCATGGGTTACCTAGAAAGGAAGTAGTGGACTGGGAGATGCAGTACAATATGATATATAAAAACACCTGATGCAGTGAGGTGAAGCTGATTATTTCACAGAATGGTACACTGTTTGAAATTCAAATCTAAGCCTTTAACACCAGAATGAATTGGCAAGTGTCTCTCCATCTATAGCATCATTATAATCCAATACTTCTTCTCTGACTAAACATCCATTCTTCAAATCTAGGAGCTTTCCAAACTTTAACAAAAAGAGCTTTGTTACTCCAAAACTTTAGTGCTTCTTCAGAGTCATAACCTCAGCACCCACTGCCATACACCCTTATATACTTCTTAAAAAGCAAAAAGCTCAGCAATAAATTGTCCACACCAAACACACAATTAAGGATTAGCAATAATCCAATAGCTGAATTTAGTGAGGAACTTTCAACAAATCCAGCAGATGTATCTGAATCAAATTCCACTGTCAGGCAGCCACCCACCACCACTGCAGGCAGCACTACTTTGTTATAAACATGCTGAATACCTTAACCACTTAGAATTATTAGCAGTCAAACCAAATAAATTTCTTGTAGGTGACTTAAACTATCCACATACGAAATGGCAAACACTTACTACCAACAACAGACATGCCCAGAGTTTTCTGGACTTTATAAATAAATGCCACTGCACTTGACCAGATTGTCCCCCTACTGACCATAGGTGGTATTCTTCTTGATCTTGTCCTCACAAACCTTTCTACCAATTTCAGCACCTTGATTATTACTTTCCCCCATAGTCAAATCTGGCAAGCCTGCTTTGATCTTCTCTCTGAAAACTTGCTCTGCGGCATATAAACTCCTCTATATTTGGGGATTACTCCGGAACTGATCACATACTATTATAGTGCAGATCTCCAGGAAATCTTGTAAATGAGGTTGCTGTTTGCTGCTTTAAATTTTACTCCTTCTTATATGCATTCAGAAATCTGCACTAATCCAGCATAAACATAATGTTAGGTTTATAACTAAACCTGTATGGTGGAACTACAGCATTAATAAATCCTATAATAAAAAGAAAACACTTCTGGCAAATACTAAAAGATGCCGACTAAATCATTATAAAAGAGATTTAAAATTGGTAAGAAAGCATCTCAAGCTTGCCATTAGGAAATATAAGGCCATTTATGAACTTAGGATTGCAACTAATTCAAAAGATAACTGTAAGGCATTCTTTAGCCAAATTAGGAAGATTAGAAGTAACAATAATTCAATACTGACCTTATTTCCACTGGTACTTCCATCTCAGTTCCCAAGAGGATTACTAATATTTTTGCAGACAAATGCTCTTCCAACTTCAGTATACACACTCTCTTCTCTCTTCCCTCCATTTCCCTCACCCCTTCAACCCCAAGATCAATTTGGACAAAGTTGTGGTACTTTCCAAAATTAAAAACACTACTTCCATGGGTCCGGACAATATCTCTGGGTGCCTGCTGAGAAGTGCAAATGTCCATGTAGCAAAACTCTTCTACCAGCTCTTCAACTCAAGTCTTTACATTGGTTATGTCCCAGAGTTGTGGGTTCTGACAGTTGTTGTGTCCTTACATAAAGGTCTTAACTCTACTAACCCTGGGCATTGCAGACCTATTAGTCTGAATAGCATTATTTGTAAGACTTTGGAATGTATTACAGCTGAACTAATAAACAAATGAAATAGGTGACCTTATATCCAAAGATACACAGCAGTTCATTTTGTAAAAGGCAGATCATGCCTGTTCAATCTGGCTGAGTTTGTTGAAAGGTTTACTGAGGCCATGGATAAGGGGCATACAGGTCATGCTACTTATTTAGACCTTGGAAAGGCCTTTGACACTAACCATTATGCAGAGATTATTGGAATAAAACTCTACCAACTCATCTTTAACCCGTACATAGTTTGCTAGATTAATTATTGGCTGTGTGGCAAAACTCATAACGTAAAGGCAGGTGTATTTGCTCTAGATAGAAAATTGCCAGCAGTGATATCCTTCAAGGCTCAGCCCTGGATCCCCTCCTGTTTGGTATATACTACTACTATAAAATAAAAGCTAAAATCATGGGTCTAGGACTAATCAAGTTTGCTGATAATTGCAGATATCAAATTCCACTTTGACACTCAAATTATCCATCAACGGTTAGATCAAACAACTGTATGGTGTTTTAATCATGGGCTTACACTTAACAACAAGAAGTACATGCAGCATAGTTTCCTTTGGTAAATCTTACATTAATGATGCTTACAATATAGATAACATTCCACTTTGATTTAACACAGGCATGTTGGACGTGGGTACATATGTTGATAGATAGTCCCTTGAAAGCCACAGCTTTGTGGTAGTTAGAAAATCTTTCCCATTTCCCTCAGCTTATTTTTCATGGTATTTCTTCAAGTCCCAAAGAAGTTATAGTACCTCTTTATTCCCCCCTTCCCTAGGCCTATAATTGAATATAATGCACCTTTCAACATGTATCTCACCGATCAGTTATACCAGCTTGAGAAACCTCAACATTTTCTCACCAGAAAAATCTCAGGTCTCAGTACCATTAATTCAGTGTCATACAAATCTTGAGGCATGAGCTCTGCTTTGATTTCCATCCTGTGAATAGCCCAACACACTCTGAACTCCTTCACCTAAATAGTAAAAGTGGTGAAGTAAACACACATTCTAAAGAGCTAAACCTACATTATCACAGCAACAAAAGCAGATGATGTGACAATTACCTAAACCAACATACACCCTTACCTATAAAGCACATTATTTGCCTAGAAATCTTTAAAACCATTCTGAGTAATTTCCAACTTTTACTAAGGATATGCATAGAAATTCTACTTAATTGGGAATACTACTAGTCTCCCAAAGGTATTGGGTTATGTGTCTGAGCTTTTTGATGGTCTTCTTTGGACATAAGCTTAGTAATAACCTATGGGCATATGAACTTATGACTAGGATAGCAGGCTTAGAAAACAAGGAGATTTAAAAGAAAGTTCAGTAGATGTCTGAGTGCTGGAGCTGGAGGGAATTGAGATGATGTGGCCAAGGGATAAGGCAGGAGTGCTATAAAATTTGTTGAGTTTTTGGGAACAGTTAGGAGTTCCAGCTCAAGACTGGCTGGAATGCAGTAAGCTGTGGGATCTAGCAGCAAAAGAAGATTCAGCTGGTCCTGTTTAGGTTGAGGAGAGAAGAATACAGATTCTGTTAGAACAGTCATACAGAGCGCTACAGATTAGGTTAGCATACTGGTGGGATATAGATAAAGACAAGATAGTAATCATATGTTGTGACATGTATGAAAGGAGGAGAACCAGAGGCCTGGATAGCATGGGTGTTTATTATCTGATGAAGAGTCCACAGTTCAATATGGGATGTATTTTGAAGGAGGGGCTTATATTAGTATTAGGCTCCAGTGTAATTGGCATGACCATTGTACATGTGGTTCAAGACTGCAGAACCACTGCGATGACAAAGGGGGAAGCTGAAAGCTGCTGTAGGTGTGTCAAGCAAGGTGGGCCATTTGCAAAAGTGGTGGTGATGCACTGAATTGAGGTATCTATGGATGTATGTGCATGTGATCTGGTTGGAAGTGTATCGAGCCATTGAAGATTGGACTTGGAACTTATTTTTGTTTAGACTAGCAAAGATAGGCACACTGGTTGGTGGCTCATGGCTAGGCATATTGGGTTGCAGTTTATGGTGGGATGGGTTAAGAAAAAACTGAGTAAATAGAATGAGGAAGGCTAGGAAGGAACTAAATGAAATGGGTAACAGTGTGGTTTCTAAAAGTAAAAGGGTACATGCTGTGGAAGGGAAGTATCATTGGAAGAATTGTAGAAGGGGTTGTAGATCAGCTGTGAAAAGTACTTGGGACAATGAAGGAGTAAAGGGATACAGGCAGTTGTAACTGAATAAAGATTTTCACTTGTGATGAAAGTGAGGCTATCACCAGTGAGGCTATCACCAGTGAGGCTATCACCAGTCCTGGTAGTGTACACCATTGATGTGAACTACAGATACTGCTGTGCAATTAGCAAAGGCTGTGGTGTGCTGAGATTGTGGTAAGCCTGCTGTACAACTGAGAAACTTGGAGCTTGATACAGAGTACATGCTTTGGAATAAGAATTGTGTTGAATAAAGCTTAATAAATATGTTTGTGCTGAGTATGGAAGGGTGGACAACACTGGATTATTTAACAAACCTGGTAATATAGATGGGACATGGGTTTATAACACTCATTTGACATCAGTCACTTGCAGAATAGAAATTTTATTTGAGTTAACTTTTTATCACAGTAGAAGATTGTAGGTGAAGTGTGTGTGCTTGATTAGTATCATATTCATGTGCATGGGCTAAACTCTTGGCTAGGCTTATAACAGCCTCAGGACCAATAATCGAGTAACTTCCTATAATCCTATACCTCTATTGCTCTTTTTAAGTGCAGCCTGTATAACTGGATGGGAAATAGAAAATACATCCCTGGGATTCCACCCGTGTCCCTGTTGGATAGGGTCATTGGGTACTGATTTGTCTATGCATGGGCTAAACTTTTGGCTAGGCTTATAAGTGCTTCAGGGCCAATAGCCTAGTAACTTCCTATGATACTATGTACCATATTGTTGTTTTTATGCTTCAGCATATGACACCTTTGCATAATTTTGTGATGGGATATGTGATACTGTCTTCATAAATGTATTGTTAAATTTAGTAAAAAGGTATAATGAAAAAAAATGTGAGCATGCACTAATTTTGAATGATAATTCCACATCATTTGTTTGACTTTTGATATTGAAGCACGTCTGTTAAAGCTTTACCACAGAAATGATTGATCGCAGTGGACTGTGCAATTTGCACATAGCACAGTTGGCCACATGATTAACTTCCATGCAGTTTTGTGACCTTTCAATTATTTTACATGAGTAAGGTGTCAAAGCCCAACATAAATGACACATGGGGAACAAACACTGAAAAAAACAGCCTTTTTTTCATTTTATAATGTGTCTTTGTGTTTGTTGATATTTTACCATTTTAGGCCCTTTGACTTTATGTTTTGTTTTGATTTTGATGTCATTCTTTTGAAGATTTAATTTACAGATTTTCAGGATCTAACATTTATTTGCAGCCTGTAAATGGTTTATTATTTTTCTACCTTCTTTCATGTTCCATGGAGGACAGAGGGCTGGATAGACAATCTGACTTAATTATAATGCTGTCACTGTCTACTACATTTCCCAGCTACTTGTGTACACGTGTCCCTAACCTAGAGTCCATTAAAGAGTGCATGCCTATCTTGTGTTCTGTATTTATTTTATTTAACAACCTGAATAGCTACTGATGAAAAACTTTTTAAAATGATCTTGCAAAAGACAACTGTGAAAACTAACACAATATTCTAAGCTGAAGAAGCACTACTGTTTTCAATCCATTCTATTTAATATGTTTGCAAGATAGATATACAGTTTTCCTTTTTTTCGTATCTTGACTGCTTGTTTTAATTTCTTATTTTACAGACAGTTGTCTTTCATTCTCCAATGCTTTTAAACAACTTGTCATTGATCTAACCTTCTTTCCCCACTGCAATAGGTGCAAATACAATGGTAAATTTTATTAGCAGTGATTTCATGTCCCCAGTCCCACAGGACAGTACAAACAATATTAGCAATTCCTCATTTTTATAGCTAACCTCTTTTCTCCATCATTGCAATTTATTTTCTTTTAATATTTACACCAAAGGTACCTTTCATTCCACTGCCTTTTGAACACAATCATTGTTTATTAGTTGTAGTTCATGAGCAGTTATGTCTTTATTATAAGACATGTATTTTATGTGCATGGAAAGATGCTTTCCCTGTATGTTCCTGGGCTGAGAATGAAATTGTTCAATTTTGATCAGTGCTGTATCTTCTTAACAAATTAAAATTTAATTCAGTTCATCAGTCAATACAGCCATACCTGACCACTTTCCAGACCTATTGCTTTAGGCCCAATAATAAACTAAAGCTTACCTAACCATATTCATTAGTTATTCATCAATATTCTATATGATAGTGCAATTCTTGATGGTCTCTGCTGCAGTAGTTTATACATTGACCTGACATTGGCATGATTGATACAAGGGAATCTCTCCATACCAAATCATGCATGTACGCATGTATTGACATACAGCATGTCTAAGAGAGATGTGCAGTTTTCACTATACATCTGATGGCTGTCTTTTGCACAAAGACAACTGTAGAACACAAATAGGAGTCCCAGTGCATAACCATATTCAGCGGATTCTTCACTACACAAAATCTGGGTGAAAACTGGTCTTTGGAAGCTATCATTAAATTTTATTTGTTTGTTTGTTTGTTTATTTGTATTTATTAATTTATTTATTGACATTTTATAACAAGAAAAGTCTAATGGGTAGGTGCCCATTTTCAGCAGAAGCACAGGGAGAAAAGCTCCAAAGTAATACAAAAATATTTTAAGAACAATACTTTTACAATCTTCAAAAAATAATACAAAAAACATCTGTAGTTTAACTAATTGTACTAAATTAGACACAGTGCGAAAACATTGGTTAAGAACAGATACAAATTATGACAATGATTTAATGTTTACCAAAAATATAGCCAGTTTATAGAGAAATTAAAGGTATGTTAGTATAATACAAACAATTGCAATGTGAAGTAAAAAGAAAAACAGGATATGGCATATTTAGAAACTAAATCAGGGAAAATAAATTGATTGTAAGGAAGTGTGAGAAGAAAGAAGACGAAGGAAGTTTATGGTATGAATAGTTGTCTGTTCATATTTAGGGATATTGTTTTTTTATGAGTAAGAACAGAGCCAGATTTCGACGAAGAAGACTTTCAGAATGGTTTTAAAGGACTGTGTGAGGGGTATTAATCTGACAGATACAAGTAAGAATTTCCAGACCTTAGCAACAAAGTATAAGTACAGCAGATTCATAGATTTATTGACAAAGAGGAGTTTTTGGTCATTGGATCATAGTGACCAATTGCAAATATAGTTGTGTAGAATGGTATTTAATACTGGTCAAGCAGAAAGAAGCTGGATAAATTTATAGGTTGTAAGAAGCTGTGTATATGTTAGCTGGTGGGTAAGTTCTAACTAATTCAGGCTTTTTAGTGATGCTCAGTGGTGTGTTCTAAATTTAGCTACTTTATTGTTCAAATTTTGACTTTTGTGATGCCTGGAGGTTAGTGAGGATGGGAGCATCACACAGTAACCTGCCCCAAAGCATTACCCCAAGTATGCTATCAACTGCTCTACTCTCCATAAAATTAGAAGATTTTAAAACTGTTTCAGAAATGTGAGCTGATGATCTGGTCCTTGAAGCCCCATCAGTTTAAATATGTTCCCTGCCAACTCCAGGAAGCTGCTGACCAAGGTTCAGGGACTCCTTTTCCTAATCTGTCTTGAGAAGACATACACTACAATAACTGTTGGAAGTACAAGTTCTCCTTGACCACTGACTAGGAATCAGTTTAATGACTTACTGCCCTTATGGATTTTTGTATTTGGCACTGCTTTCAGTACAAGACAGCATAGCAGAAGTATGATGCTTGGAATATATGCAGATATGTCTAAGAAGTCATATTGCCAGGAACAAAGATGGTGTAGGTCATGAAAACCATTCACAAAAATAAAAATTCATAGAACACAGGTTGGGAATCAGCATGTGGAATGTATTGGGGCAGCACAAAGGTGTAGCCACAGAAGCTATCAGTACCAGATATAGGGCTGTGCAAGCCTTATAGACAAAGCATGGGGAATAGTGGCACACCGGGTATGTTCCCTACCACACCATCATGTCAGGGAGCAATTCCTGACTGTTTGGGCTCCTTACCTATGAATGTTTATGTTTATTTATTTATTCGTTAACTTAACTAGAGCACTGATCCACAAAGACCTTTTTCAGACTCATCCTGGGAGCATTCTTTGATTAAGTGACTTGTTCAAAGGCACATAGTTAAACAAGCAGAGGATGAGTTGATCAAATAATGGGTAAGTAGACACTGACAGTTAACAGCTCCTAGTGTTAATCTACATAAGAGAGTAGGGATCATTTTAATATTTTATTTAAGGGATGTAATGACTGAGTTGCTTCCTTTGGTGGTACGTGTCTAGTGAATGGTATTGTTGTATAATATAATGTGATCACAATTAGTACCTTTCTTGTAGAATGTACTGTAATCATAATAATGATTTTGTTACAGAACATAATGTTGATGGGCAAGGTATAAAATTACAAGTCACAATAATACCTTCATTGTAGAGTATGGTACTAATGGAAAAGGTATCAATTATAATATTAGATCAAATAAAAAAAAATCTTAAAGGTAACACTGAAGTATTTAAAGTAGCTGGTAATGCACCTTTGTTTTCCAGAGGGCAGCAATTTAAAGACTGGTGTAAACCAGTTACATTAGCAGTGAAGCTAGGTCATTTAAAAATGGGAGATATAAAACTGTGTTCTTTGTTACCAGTGTTGGTTTATAAATATGCCCCATATGTAATGGTACTTCATTATAACTGAGGTACTGACTCCTAATGACATTATATCTGCAAATGTAGTGAGTTCACATCTCACCACCTGTGAAAGCTTCAAAGCATTCTGCACTGGAAGACATGTCACGGGCTGTCACAGTGTATAAGAGCAAAATTGTGTTCTTAAATGAATCATACAAGTGTGTTAAATAGACATGCTTCATGTTTATTTACTTGTTTCTTTCTTTTTCTCTTTCTTTGTTTCTTTATTTTTTTATGTTTTCTAGCACAGGTAGCATAATAAGATCAGCAGGCCATGTTTAAAGAATGGTACATAGGATGAAATAGTTGTGAATAGTAAATTTATATACAGGAACCTGATGAAAATATTAGTTATAGTAGGGACAGATCATCCTACTGCAGAAGAAAAAAACATATATCTAGAGAGCTGACGTGAGGGATTAATCCTTAGGTATATGTAGATTAAGGAGATTAAGGAAAAATAAGGGAAATGGAAGCAGGTGTTAAATGTAACAGTGAGAATTAACTGGGATGGAGGATGTGGGATTTCTGAAAACTGAAAAAAAAATATTGGCATTAAAAGGCATCATCCCTCATCACTTCATGCAACCCTCACTCCTATGAGAGCGGTTACTCCTAAAGAAATGCATGGATCAGTAGAGCGTACAAAATGACAGGAGAGAAAAAAATCATCATTGTGCATTGATATAAGGAATTTAATATTACAGGTTCAATGAGATTCGACTTCAGACTTCACATTTAAAAATCACTGCAGTGCATCAAACTAAAGGAGTTACCCTATACTGAAAGCTAAAGAGGATATCTTCTAGTGCTGGTTAAATGAGTGAGCCATAGATCTCATTACAGTAAATGCTATAAATACATATCTGCTGCTTATTTTGTTACTTAATTAATCAGCTGAATGATTCCCCACTTCCCATGTTTCTTTGGTCAAAGTTGTTAAAAGGTGAAAAGTTACATTTTTGGGGAGGGGAAGAGCTCCTTGATTTCCATGGGAGATGGTAGTTTAATTTAACCTAGTCAAAAAGAAATACTAGAATTATGTCACAAAGAGATATACAGATTTATTTACTTTGTTATATTAGCAGCAATACCCTGAAGATTACATAGGATCATAGGAGGTTATTAGGCTATTGGTCCTGAGGCCCTTATAAGCCTAATCAAGAGTTTAGCCCATGTTTAGACAAATCAGCACACATCTGTGATGATTAAGCAGGCAGCATTAAAATAATCTATAACCCATTTGGAATGGAATTCATAGAAATTGATTAATGCCTCTAGGATTGTTTTGGATTAGATAACTGTACACCATGTTGATTTTTCTGCATATGGACCATAGGACTGTTTTCTTGAGTCCACTTCTCCAATTTGTATACTAAGAATATAAACACGCTATAGCTACTAGAGTTATACATGTTGCTTATTTATTCATTGCAGAAATATTTGAAGTTAATTAGTTTTGTCAGTAACAGAATGTTTCAGAAAACAAGTTCTGCAATGTTATTAAATAGGTAAGAATTATGATATGGTAAAATTCACGACACTTGGAAAAATAATATGGTATTAAAATCTAGTTATATACGCTCTCAACAAAGTGGCCCTTCACATTGTTCTGATTCTTTTGCAATCAGAGAAATGGAAAATATTTCCATTTGGCTTTATGTGAAGACTTTAGGTTGGAGTGGTAAAAACTTCATGTTGAAATCGCACTGCTAGACATGAAATAGGTTAATCTAAGCAAACAAACAAAAAAAAATAATGCAATACATGTCCTCAGAAAAGTATCAATTATTGGATATAGTAATTCATTTAATTGTGATGTTCTTCCTCCTATAAAGCCAGCTTATGTCATTGCTGTTGGCTCAGACACATTTGCTCTTGGTAGCGGAAAACAGTCATAGTCTTTCGGCATTTCCTGGTTAGGGGTCGCCACAGCGGAACTCTGGTCTGCTAATGATCGGCAGTGGATTTTTACAGTGCCGAGTTGCCAGCCCGATGCCCAGCCTTCAAAGAAGGCATACCTATTCATGCACCTACCTGCATGTTTTTAAACATCACTTGGCCGCAGGTAGGACATGCAGACTCTACACAGAAGGTGTTCCAGCTGAGAATCGAACGGGAGAACCTCTTGCTGTGAGTCATAGTGGTAAACAAAATGTGTTCATCCTTCATTTGTGATTTTCTTAGCTTCCTGTTTGATTGTATGCCTAGTCAGCCAAATGATACTGCCAAAGATATAATTTTGACAGCTATGAATTATAAAAGGTTAATATAAAAATATTGGAAGGCATACCCATTGTCCTATCTTAAAAGTGCAAGAAGGGTAGAGTTTTCATTTATATTTGCTATTGAATAATAGCAATACTCTGATTATTGACTTCCTAATTATTTATAGTTTACATACCTGGGGGTTTGTTAACTGTGTGTACACATTACACTGATGCTAATACAATCTTTCAAATTAGCAGAGTTACATTGCTCATCAAATATTCAAAAAGCCAAGCAACACAACACAATGGGTAGCCTCACCTTGAGCTTAGAACAGAGACTCATGGCCACATTAAGGTAAGGAAGTGCCTGGCTTTATGTGTTTGCAGATGCAAACAAAAGAGTATGCATAGTAAACTAGAGATTATGAAGTGAGTGCATGCACAATTGACACCATCAGATAGGAAAGTGAGGATTAGATAAGCAAGGGAAAGCCTAGCAACCAGTGCACAATGAAGACTGATACATATTGCACATTGCATTGAGTGAATTCTTGGACATGTTAAATGTTCGTGGCATTGTTGTTGTCATTAACAAATGGTAGTTAAGTGTTCATGATGAAAAAAATGCTGTATTAAAATATGGGAATGTAAGATTTTGTGAAGTCCACATGAGCACATCTATCAAACTCACAATGCAGAAATAATGAATGCACACAGATAAGTGTGTAGAAAAATGCACAGAATTAGAGAAGAGCTGTACATACTGTTCCTACACGTTCTGAGAGTGGATAGAGTAACACTTGTGTCAGTAGACTAGATGTTCTGAATGTTAGTAAGTGGGACACAAAACAAAAAAGAGCAATCATTATTGGAATGCAATCCTCAATGATTGTTGCAACACTATTGAGGAAAAAGCACATCTCCTCACAAAAGTTTTGGTTTTCTGGAAAATCACTGAAGATTGAAATTGCCAAATAATGAAGGTACAGACTTCATATCCATCAGAAAATGAGTGATAATGTAAGACCTGTTATTCTAGCAATGTTTATAAGAGCAATATTTAAAATCTGTCCTGGATTTTGATCTATTATTTTTGTCTTTATCTAGATATGTTGTCCTCACAGGTCGAGAGGTATTATCGAGGTTC
This sequence comes from Protopterus annectens, assembly GCF_019279795.1. NCBI lineage: Eukaryota > Metazoa > Chordata > Ceratodontiformes > Protopteridae > Protopterus > Protopterus annectens. Next base: position 900,458,528 of record NC_056726.1, on the reverse strand, counting down.
AGTCCTAAGTAAGCAAATATAATTTAAGAATTCTATGTAACCCTACTTTAGCTGAAACACCTTCTCAAAAGTGTAATTCTCATTAGCAGGGATGCTTAACAATATCATTGATTGGCCGTTACTATTAATGAGACACACTTGCAGGGCATTAGCTATCCAAAACTCTTAATACTGTTCAGGTGTATGTGTACATCATTTTGTAAGAACTAACACCATGCTTACATGTCCAGCACATTGAGCAGGTTAAGTGATTCAAAAAATATAAGTTTTATTAACATATTCCATGTAACCAGATGGGTTAATCTACACCTTATTATCAAGGCATGGGGCCATAGAATTTCCATCATATTAGGGAAGACTGCCTTGGTTTATAGATTATAGTATTTACATGTGCGGTTGACTTATTTTGGCCTATAGTATGTATTATATTTTACTGTATATTAATTTTTCTTTGATTTTTCTTTTTTTGGTGTATTCACAGGTGAAGCATTGCCCGGCACCAGCACTCTGGACCTCCCTCCATCTGATATTGGAGGACTTTTATCCTCTGATGATGATGGCAATGATGAACAGACACAGGTTGGAGTTGCAGGGGGTATTTCAAACACAGGGATAGTGTCTCACATGTGCCCTCCCCACAGTATGGGCACATGACACAGAACCATGTCAGAGTGGACAGATTGATGGGGACACAATTGTTCAAGGTTGTGTAGTTACCCCTATTGCAGACTTGGTGGAATCTTCCTCTAGCCTTCATGAGGATGAAGTAGCACACAGGGCTATTGGCAGAGATGCTCAGAGAAGGTATGCTTACTGCCCTCCCCCGAAGTTGCTGTGCCAGTAACTGCCACCCAGTGTATGTGCAGGGCTGTCAGGGAGGCAGAGGCAAGTTCTGCCAGGGCTACCACAGAAATCATCACACTACTGCATGTCTTGCATTCTGACACATGAGAGCAGATGGACCATGCGTTTTATTTCTTGCACAGGATGAATGACAGACTGGAACGTGCAGTGTCTGTTCTGTATCATCTGTTGAGGTAAGGCAGCATCCACAAGGTCAGAATGCTGATTCATTATAAGATGTCAGCCGATGTGGCCATAGATGTGCCATATCCCACTCCCTCAGTAGTAGCATGACCACTGCTACATCAGTGGTGGTGGTGTCCACACCAAGACATGGTCATGGATGTAGTTTTGATAACAGTTCATCCAGCAGACGTCATTCACTTTCAGGTAGCACTCCAACTTCTAGCCTGGGTTGTGGAACTACCAGTGCAGCTCTTGGCAGAGGTATTTTAAGTGGTCAGGGGCATGCGCAATTAACTTGATCCTCTTCCATGAACAGGTCACACCTGTCTTAGATGCCAGGGCATATTACTGGCACAAATGCTGTGGCTGTGTGCCTGCAGACCCACACACAGTACACCTCATATTGTCCATGACATCACACACAAACACACCCACACCCACACAAACACGCACTTCAAAATATACTTCATTACATCTGGAGATTCTGGCCTTGAGACAGTATAATTGCTGTCACCTCATCTCTCACATTCACGCACTGTTCATCTTTGTAAGACTGGGTTGCCTGTTACCCCCTGACTGAGTAAATGATGATGATGACTGCACCTTGCTCTTTGCACAGTCTTGGACTTGGGGTTGTCTATAGTGGCCAGTTAATGCATGTTTAGTCAAAAGTCTTGTTTTCATGTGCATATGAACTCATTTTCTTTCTGTTTAGTATGGTTACCTTCTGTATTAGTAGTAGTAGTAATAGTAGTTATGTAGCAGGGCTTGCTCTCCCACTTGTGCAGATAATGCTGAGAGTGTTCTGCTCTCTGGAGTGGTCTCTCACCTGGGCTGCTTATATGTGATGTATATAGTGAGCAATGCATTATTTAGGCAAGACTCCCTCTGTTCTGTAAACTGCAAACTGCTATTTGTCTTATACTTTATTTCCTTATGCTCTGTACTCATATAGTTGTATAGAAATCTTGTCATCCACCTGTGCAGATGATGCTGACATTGCCCTCTAAACTGTGGGAATGTTTGTCATGGGCTGATAATGCTTGATGCACAGTGTGGCCATGAAATGCATAGGAAAGCAATATTCAGGTGTGTATGAATGCATCATCATTGGTGTCTCTGTTTGATGGCTATTGCATTTTTGTTATAATTTATTTTAATTTATTGTATTTATTTTACGTTTGTTTACCGGGAAAGTCCAATTGGACACTTGTCCTTTTTTAATGGAGGCCCTGGTAGAAAAGCTCCATTTAATTAAGTAACATAGTGTAGCACAGCATAACAATAAGTATAAAACAGTGGGATTAATAAACATATATGTACATATAAAACATTGAGAGATTTTGTAAATTCTTTCTTAGTACTGAATAATTAATCAGTGACAATAGAGAGTGATATGATGATATTCCTGTATAGACATCACTGATTTTACTTACTTCTTATTCCTGTTTATGGATTATGCTATGTCTTTCTTTTGGGCCTTGGGCTAGCAACCTGTGCCTGTAAAACCTGTTACTGCTACAGAAACAACGAGTGCTAAAAGGTGATCATTGCCCGTTGCACCATTTGGTACATATAAGGGAAACATAGAGAGAGTCTACTATGTCTTTCTTACAATGTTATCATTCAACTTTGCTACCACTACTGAGAACATCCTAGCCTAGGATTGTCTGTGTTTATTGCTCACAGTAGCCAACCAGTGTATGAGTAAGCAAAGTGTGATTTTCTTGTACACATAAATGTTACTGTTATATCTGCATAACTCTTATATTAATTAAGTGGTGAGTGTCTGTGCAATTCACTGGCTCTTAGCCAGTGCCATAATGCATTAACCCGCCTCTGCCTGCAATGATTATGTGGTCCCTTATCTGACCTCTCATGTGTGTCAGCTGCCAGTTTCTGTGGTACTCAGAGCTGTTGTCCCTTTCCTGAGGCACCCTGCTGCAACTGTTTTCTAAGTATAATGGTATGTAAGTACACACAGTCAGCATTTTAGCAGAGGTGGTAGGGTTATATTGCAAGGAGCCTATAGATATATGCATACAATGAAACTATGCTTTGAGCAGCCAAAATACAAGATGTATGATATTTTTTGTCTGTGTGTGTGTGTGTGTGTGTGTGTGTGTGTGTGTGTGTGTGTGTGTGTGTGTGTGTGTGTGTGTGTGTGTGTGTGTATCTTGTGTGTGAATGTGTATGCAGTGTTGTAACTTTACCTTACTCAGTGTGGTTGTGTAGGTTTCTTACAGGAATCATGAGTCAAGGTACTAGGGCATATCTTGCACCCATATTAGATGTTCTTGTGGAATGTCATCCCTTGCAAGCCTTAGACATATGTCACAGGTGTGCCATATTTGGGAGTCATAGAAACTGCCTGTGTGGCCTGCACACACGCACACATTATAGATGACGCCTTGTGATTATAGACCATCTGAAAGTTGACAGAGTGATAACCTTTTCTGTTCAAATACTTCTTTCCCAGTTCACCAGGTTGGGCCTTTATTTTAATGTGTGTACAATCTGTGGCCCCCAGTACCTTAGGGAAGTGAGCTATGGCATAGACATTTTGTATGGTTCTAGCGCTCAAATGTGGAGCACATGGAAACAATATATATTTCCCACATGTTGAAGCATTGCATTTAGGAAGTGGTGAAGAACTCTTGAGACAGACACCTGTAAGGCCCCAGTGAGTCCCCTGTATGCCACTAAAAAGTCCCTGTAACTAAATACATAAAGCTAGACATACAGTACATTAGTATCCACTGGGTTAGCTTCATCATTATTTCCACTGGGCCTCAGATGTGACCTGCAGATGTATGCTGTTTCCTGTATGATGTCCCTGTCCATCCTATAGTGGTCAAGTATTTAACTTAATGCAGCCATGGTAGGTCAAACGTGGTCTAAAAACCCTATACCTACAAAGGCAATGTCTGGCAGCAGCAGCAGCATTACTTTGTATAAATGCCTTTTGCAGGTAGAAGTTTAAAATGGCTGTGGTATACTGTAACATTTGTTTTAAGTTTTCCTGTGGCTGCATTCTAGCATGTGTTTGAATGCAGAGCTAAAGCAAGGGCAACATGTTCCTGATTGTTTTATACATTTCTGAATCATCCATAGGTTCATAGGTTCATAGGTTTATACTAGGCTATCTGCCCCAAGGCATTTATAAGCCTAGCCCGAATTTTTGAGGCTTACGCCACCCCTTATATGAAAAAATACTGTACCCATTAGTTTGTTGTGCCTCTGTCCAGCAGTGACACAGAGATGATTCCTGGGGTAAACCTACGATCTCCCATCCACAGGTCAAGATTTCTCTTGAACAGAGCCAGCGAGGTGCTCTGCCTCACATGGACTGGGACTCTATTCCACAGCATAAGGAGTCCCTGAGTGATAAATCTATCCCTCCAGCACGCCCTATTTATATCCGTGCTAAGGTTTAAGTCGCTTGCTCTAGTGGTTTTGGTGGATTTGGATTTTTTGAGGTGGAGCATGTCCATTAATTCCAGGTTGGACATGGCCTTGTATGTCAGGCACATGTCACCTCTGAGCAGACGGTAAGCGACTGAATAGAGCTGGAGTTTCTTCAATCTGGCAGCATATGACAGATTTTGGAGTCCCTTTATCCTTTTGGTGAGAAACTTTTGGGGTCTCTCCAATTGCTGCAGATGTCGGGCGAGATACATCCCGAATGGGGCATTGTGCTCGATCATTGGTCTGATAAGTGAAGAGTACAGGGGAACAATGACCTCACTAGATCTGGATGTGAATCCCTTCATGATCAGGTGGGCAATGTAGAAGGTCTTTCTAACCACTTTAGCAACGTGAGTGTCAAAGAAAGGCCACTGTCAACCTGGGTCCCCAGGTCCCTGATAACCTCTTCTGTGCTTAGTGGATTGCTACCTATATGGTAGCTTGGGGTTACCTTGTTTTTCCCGAAGGGTATGACTATACATTTTTGGCATTTAACTTCAGGCCATGGCTCTGGCACCAGCTATCTGTTTCCGTGAGTCCCTTCTGAAGGATATCCGTGTCCGATGCACTTTCCACTATGGCGCCCAGTTTGCAGTCGTCTGCAAACTTTGTCAGCCAAAGACCTCCCATGTTGGCCTGTACTTCTGAGAAGTAGATGCCGAACAATAGAGGGCCAAGGACCGAGCCCTGTGGGACACCACTTGTGACTGGCTTGGAGTCTGACATAGCACCAGCAACTCTAACCCTGTGGGTTCTGTCCTTAAGCCAGTTTGCAACCCATCTTGTGACATATGGGTTTACATTTAAGCTGGTAAGTTTTTTTACAATACCCGAGTGGGGTATTGTGTCGAAAGCCTTTGCAAGGTCAAGGTAGGCTGTATGGACTGCCTTTCCCTCATCAATGGCCTTGGTGACTGTTTCAAAGAAGTCGACCAAGTTCAAAAGGCATGATCTTCCCTTGACGAAGCCAAACTGGGATGGGTCCAATGTCTGCAAGTCCCCTATATCTTTATTTATGAGCTCCATTATGATCCTCTCCATAGCTTTGCAGACTAGACCTGTTAAGCTTATGGGGCGGTAATTACCAGGGTCCGTAGAGGCACCACCTTTGTGGAGTGGGACCACAGTTGCTGTACGCCACTCCTTGGGCACGTATCCTGAGGTAAGGCTGAGATTAAACAGCTGCCTTATGTGCTGGTTTAATTCCTCATTTAGCTCGTATAGCACACAGCCGGGGACACCATCCGGTCCCATTGATGCTGTGTTTTTAGCTTTAGAGAGAGCAGCTTTCACCTGCGCATTTGAGATGTCTGGGAGGCTACACTGCTGGGATAGTTATCTCTCCTTTAGGGGAGAGGGGTGAAGTTTGCACTGAACCTGTCTGCCAGTATGTTGGCAATGTCTGTGGGTTCAGTGATTTTTGTATCATTTTGGACTAATTCTGAGCATATCTGGGAGTTTCCACCCAGGTTCCTAACATAGCTGAAAAAGGCCTTATGATTGTCCTTGAATCCATGGCAATTTTTCTCTCAAAATTGGCCTTAGTTGATTTTATGAGTGCTCGTATTTTTTTACTAATAATGATCAGGGGTGACTTCCCTTTTATGGATTTTGTTCTATCATGTAATAGCTTTCTCCTCTTATTGTAAAGTTTGTTAATGGCTGGGGTCCACCTGACTGGACGTTTGCCCTCTGTGGAAAGAGTCTTGGTTTTATTTGGGATTGCCTGATCCATGCAGTCCTGGAGGTGTTCATAGAAGGCATTTGTAAGGGCTTCCGCAGCTTGGGTTGTGGTTTCCACTGTCTCAGGGGCCTTGAAGGATACCACACCAGTCTTGAGTAGTGTGAAGTTTGCTTTAGAGAAGTTCTTCACTGTGGTCTTTTTTGTTTGGAGTGGGGGCGGGATGTGGATTTCCAGTGAGATTAGTTTATGATCAGATCTCACCAATGAGGGATATACTTCCGGTGTGGAGCATTTTGTCCCCATGTTTGTGATAATGAGATCTAGTATATTTTCTCCTCTCGTGGGAACAGTGACTAGCTGTTCCATGGCATTTGAATTTATGAACTCCAGGAACCATTGGGCTAGAAAGTTAGGGCTTGAGTAATGTTCCCAGTCTATAATCGGGTAGTTGAAGTCACCCAATATGATGGTGTTTGGAGATACATTTATACCCTCCAGTGTCTTCAGGAAGGCTGTGTGGTGTTCCTGAGTTTGAGAGGGTGGCCTGTAGCATGCTACAATTTGTAGAGCAGTTTTGCCTATGGTTAGTTGTACCTGGATGGTTTCCAAAGCTTCGTGCGTTGCCACCAACCTGGAGGTGTGGGTATCCTTTATGAATATGGATACACCCCCTCCTTTTGTGGTGTGGTCTGGGTTTTGGGGCCGAATGCATGATATGAGGTAAAACCTAATAGTGCCGGGTGCTCTCAGGAGCCTTGAACCAGGTTTCAGTTACAGCACAGACATCGATGTTCTCCATACTGAGAAGGGCCTCGAGTGCGCCAGATTTTAAGATTTAGACTTCTGGCATTGAGCAGCATTACCTCAGTTTCTTCCCATTTTGTTTTCTAGAGTGGTAGGTTTAGAATTTGAGCCTTGCCTAAAAAGGCACTATAGGGTGGCAAGAGCCTTAGCCAATATCCGAATCCCATGGGTGACAGGTGCAAGCCGCCCCTTGAAGCAGCGTGGCTTGTCAAGCATGTCATCCCAGGCAGACAGACACTGGATCCCCTTTGAATGACACCAGACATTAAGCCAATTGTTAAAGCTGATCATCTTGTCTCTATATTGTGGCATCATTCTTGGTGAAGGAAGGATACTGCTCAGGGTTAGGGTCATACCTGCCTGGGCTACATAATCAGAGAGCTCCTCTATGTCTCTTTTCATGTAGTCCAGGGAGGTACATCTCAGGTCGTTCACACCAGCATGGACAATGACTGTGTCATATTTGTACTTGCCGTGGAGTGACCCGAGGGCTTGTGTTATGTGGCGGATTCTAGTGCCCGATAGGCAGCTTACTGTGACCCTCTCCTTGTTCAGCCTGGTGAGTGGGACGTCAGTGTGTCTGACTATGGAGTCACCTATGACAAGTATGTTTGGTGTTGTATTTGGCTTTAAGGGCTGTGACTGCTTTGCACACTGCTTTTGTGGTTTATGTGTTGCTTGTGGGGTGTCTTGATGTAGCAGTTGTTTGGGTGTCTGCTTTGGAGGCCTCTGCTGTTTAGGTAAATTTTTACTCAGAGCCTCCGAGTATGTCTTTGTGTGTTTATGTGTTTGATTCAGTGGTGTGGTAGCATTATGTGAGGCTGGTTTTTTGGTGTGTGTAGTTGCCTTCTCCTCCTGTCTGGTCTTGCCAGTCCTGAGTTGAGAGAGCTCAGCCTCCAGTTTGGCTAAATAGCTGCATCTCTCACAAGTATTTGTGTTATGTGGGAGGAGGAGAGGGTTGTCTGTGTACATGAGGCAGTTATAACATTGCCTCAAGATTCCCAGATTCACCAGCTGGACCGGAGAGGAGATTGACAACTGACCTTTGGACATGCTAGAATAATATTGGGAATTCTTAATAATTGAAAACAAGGGCCAGTGGGGAGTGAGGGTGTAGTGCTTTTAATTTTTAGTGCTGACTTATATAATTGCTTTAGTGAGCAAGTGCCAGGTAACTTGAGTGCAATGTGTTACAAGTAACTAAATGCAAAAAGCGACAAACAGTAACTTTCTTTCAAGTGAAACAAGGAAATAAGTACAGTAAGCAATGCAGATATCACTAGTGATCCACAGAAGCGCTGAGAAGCCGCAGTATTAGGTGGAATTAGCTTCCAGGAAATAACAAGAAAACAAGCAGCAAGCATATAAACAAAGCTAGATTCAGCAGGCCTGGATCTAGTCTATGCTAGAGCAAACAAGGTGTACCAATTTCAGTAAGATACAGTTCAAATATTCAGGCACTATAAACCTTTAACCAGAAATTCCCAGCTCAGAAGGGCAGAGTCCAGCCTCTTCTCCCACAAGAGTGCAGACCACAAACCTTCTTAATGTAAAATAACTGGCCTGAAGCCCAAGTGCCTAAACCAGAACTAATACACTTGGACACTGGGCTCTCAATCTGCAGTTCCCAACTTAGAAGGATGAAAGCTACCTGTCCTGCCACCACAGTGCTTGCCACAAACCTTCCTAATGTAAAACAACTGGTCTGAAGCCCAAGTGCTTAATCCAAAAGGCTTAGAATGATAGCTACACTTTAATCAAGTTACAACCAAGCAGTAATAAATACAATTGAATACTTTAGAGAATGTCTGGATTAGTGCTCAAGTTACACAAACAACGCTAGATCCAGCAGGCTCGAATCCAGTCTATGCCACAGCAAACAAGGCACCAACTTCAGTAAGAAGCAGTTCAGATATGCATGCACTATAAGCCTTTAACCAGAAATTCCCAGCTCAGAAGGGCAGAGTCCAGCCTCTCCTCCCACAAGAGTGCAGACCACGAACCCTCTTAATGTAAAATAACTGGCCTGAAAGCCCAAGTGCTTAAACCAGAATTAATACACTTTTAGAATAACAGACACTGAGCCCTCAATCAGCAGTTCCCAACCTAGAAGGATGTAAGCTACCTGTTCTGCCACAACAGTGCAGACCACAAACCCTCTCAGTGCAAAACAACTGGCCCGAAGCCCAAGTGTTTAAACCAAAAGGCTTAGAATGAGTTACATCAAGCAGTAATAAATACAATTGAGTATTTTTAAGATGATGCAAAAGTAAAATGAAGTAGGTAGAAACACAAGTACAGTAAAAGCAGATGAAATTTTTTTTTTTTTTTTTTTTTAATCTGAACAAGTGCTGAGATCAAAGAAACAGATTTGAGAGCTGAAACTAGAAAACTGGCTAGTTATAAAGAAAAAAAAAAAAAAAGCTAGAAGGCTTCCCTCAAACACAGAAGGGCTTGGGGGCTCAGAAGCCTACAAATAGTCTATACCACTTAACAGGAAAGGCAGGAAATGAGCTTAATTTTTTTTGTCAGTTTCCCAGATGCTCTCTTTGTACACAGTAGGAGTGCCTGAAATCAGAATATGATCTCACTGCACTCAGTTGAGTGAGCAAATGAGATGAACCCAGAGGCAGGCTGAGGGGCGGGCAGTTTCAAGGTCACTAAGATTAACACCAAGACTAAACCAGGGAGGGTGGGTGGAAATAACTGAGCAGAAAAACTGCCAGCTCAATTAAAATTCCTTCAACACAGTTTAAATCAAATTAAATACTGTATTTTTTTTTTTTTTTTTTTTTTTAAAAAGTGCAGATAAAGGTACTTAAATTCTCTTATACGTCCAGTTGAATATAACCAAGTTGTTAGCCGGCCAAAGCTGAGGTATTTAAGCAGAAAATAATTTCACAATGCACCACTTAACTAGGCAAGGACAGGAAATCAAAGAATGTGGCTACCCCCACAACTGTAATTACTAACAAATAACAAAATTCAGCAAACACTAGCTTCTGTTCAAGTTACTAAAGAGCAGAAGAGCAGAAAACTGCCAGCTCAGTTAAAATTCCTTCAACACAGTTTAAATCAAATTAAATACTGTATTTTTTTTTTTTTTTAAAAGTGCAGATAAAGGTACTTAAATTCTATACGTCCAGTTGAATATAACCAAGTTGTTAGCCGGCCAAAGCTGAGGTATTTAAGCAGAAAATAATTTCACAATGCACCACTTAACTAGGCAAGGACAGGAAATCAAAGAATGTGGCTACCCCCACACCTGTAATTACTAGCAAATAACAAAATTCAGCAAACACTAGCTTCTGTTCAAGTTACTAAAGAGCAGAAGAGCAGAAAAACTGCCAGCTCAGTTAAAATTCCTTCAACACAGTTTAAATCAAATTAAATACTGTATTTTTTTTTTTTTTTTTTTTTAAAGTGCAGATAAAGGTACTTAAATTCTCTTATACGTCCAGTTGAATATAACCAAGTTGTTAGCCGGCCAAAGCAGAGGTATTTAAGCAGAAAATAATTTCACAATGCACCACTTAACTAGGCAAGGACAGGAAATCAAAGAATGTGGCGACCCCCACACCTGTAATTACTAGCAAATAACAAAATTCAGCAAACACTAGCTTCTGTTCAAGTTACTAAAGAGCAGAAGAGCAGAAAAACTGCCAGCTCAGTTAAAATTCCATCCACCATGTCTGTTTGCTTAATTTCCATACAGCTCTGCTCATTACACAATCATTAGCATATCTTGCTGCTAACCCTTGTTTTGCAGCTAGCTGCTATGTGTGCTACTGTTTCCTGAATCTCAAACTGCTTGGTCATCATTGATCATAGCTCACATAGACTTAACATAATGAGCAGGCATTCATAAATTTGAGACATGGTTAATTGTTTTTTTTTTTCTTGTTGTTGTGCTGTTTTGATTTTATGAGCACTTATTTCCTGGTTGCTATAAATGCTTTAGTTACCAGCTATTTATTTTCTTTTTTTAACTTTTATTTTCCCAGATTGTCTCTTGTAGCTTCCAAATTGATGTGGAAGATGGATTTAGGCATTAATATAACTGTTTTAAATATATAAGTACATGTGTACGATTCTATTCATCTCTGGTCTCGATCTGTTATTTAATGATTGACAGCTATCCTAGATGTTTTAAAGTACCATAAGAACTTATGAAATTATTACTTATTTCTTTTTAATTTTTTTACTTGCACTTGCAGAGATGGCTTACATCATATATAATCCCCAGGATTCATGAATCCTCCGTGTAAGACTAAAGTAGTCTTACATGGAAACACCAGTCTAAGTGTAAGACGGCAGTGCACAATGCATATTAATGAGGGTGCGCTGCCTCAACTCAAAGGCTAACACGGAGCATGCACGAGTGCAGGGGGCATGTCGGACTGCCGAGCAGTCCAAAAATCCACGCCCCTGCAAGTCTCTCAATTGGGAAATATCAACTGACATGAGCGAGTCCACTCAAATGTGTACATACCCAACACTACACTCCCCCACATTCTAAAACCCAGTACAATTATAAAATGTGAGACTTTTATTTATTTTTTTTTTATTATTCCGGATATAGCTGCCTGTATTTGCGCGTGTTTGCGCAGGTTTGCCCATTGCTTAGCTACAGTTGGCAGTCAAGACATCAAAGAGGATAATAAGAAACTTATATGCAAATTAAGCAAAATAGCAATAGCATAGTGATAGAACCTTTGCACAAAGATGAGGCATTCCCGGTTCAAATCCCACCACTCCCCTTTTTATTTTCTGTAGGAAATATGTATACGAAAATAATTCCTGACATTTATCATTGAAATTTTAGTAAAAAGCATTGAAATGGCCTATTTAGTAGTGAACGAATTTTATATATATATATATATATATATATATATATATATATATATATATATATATATATATATATATATATATATGTATATATATATATATATATATATATATATATATATATATATATATATTTGGTCAACAGTTCATTTGATCGACAAGCATATGCCCCCTTCCCCAATGTTGTGTGACCCTGGAGTTGATATATATAGTTAGGGCGGGTGTGGGGGGCAAAGCCCCCCACCTAAAATGCTTGTCGATCAAATGAACTGTCGACCAAATAAACAGTCGATCATATGAACTGTCGACCAAGTCATATAGACCCATATATATATATATATATATATATATATATATATGAAAGTGAAATGGTTATGCATACTGATGAATGCATAAGTAACGTATCTTAAGCAATGTGAAGCACTGCTAAGCAAAGTTTACCAGTATTAAGCACATTTCAGTATAATTGCTCATAGCTTAGCACTACTTTAACTAGTGCAATAGCTTTGCATGGAGCTGCATTTCCCGCCAACTAGCACAAACAGAACATGTTTGCGTGTAGCTGCGCACCGCGCTAACTAGCGCAATGCCGGGCAACATCGAGCAACGTAGAGCAACATTGGGCAAAATTGAGCAAAGTCAGCTAAACACAGCCACACCTCCTAGCCGGTCTGGCCAGTAGTAAAATAATAGGCAATGACAAGCCTCGAACCCAGGATACTGTGCACCATAATCACAGTACTGAACCACTAAGCCATGACAGCTTTTCATACGATGCACTTTCCACACACATACATATCAATAGAAGTTTACCCATTGCTAAGCAGGTGTGCTTTCAGCTGAGTTTCCTCTAAACTGGCCAATCACAGATAAGTGTGGGAAATGAGGCATATTTAAGCTCCAAAGGCAGGAATACTTGCCATAACTGGTTGTAGCTCCCATCTGCAGTCAGCATGGCCGGTGTTGGAGAGGGCTCTCGATTTTGAGCACAATGTTGGGGCATTGAGGAGTCAAAAGTAATGGTTTGGCTCCTCATCCATAATCATGAGGAGAGACTCCTGCAGGGCCAGTTCAAGGCACCCAATACAAAGCGGAAGCCTGGAACCATCTAGCTCATGATCTCACCAGTGCCACAGGCATCCTTCGGACTGGTGAGCAGGTCAGACACCACTACTCAGACCTGAAGAGACGCAAGGATGACCAACTGAACCAGTGGATACAGGAGGCCCATGGGATGGAAAATGCCCCACTACTGAGTAGGTAGCCATGGAATGAAGTATGTAAGAATTGCTATTGTAGTCCATATTATGGCTAGGTATGTCTCAATATCACTTCATTTACTTCACAGCTGCAGGTGTCCGTGCTGTGAATCAGCAAGCCTATGCAGATAGGCTGCTAAGGCTGTGCCACCAGGCAGGTTAGTAATTATTCTGCATGTATTGTTATATAAAATAAGTGAGAGAGCCTGAAAAAGAGTGTTGTAACCCATTAATAAAGGTATAATAAGTCTTGAATAATTTCACTGCATGTACTGTTATATAAAATAAGTGAGAGAGCCGGAAAAAGAGTGTTGTAACCCATTAATAAAGGTATAATACATCTTGAATAAGTCTTCTGCATGCACTGTTATATCAAATAAATGAGAGAGCCTCTAGAAAAGTGTGTTGTGTAATTAATAAAGGTATAATTCCTGGAGTGTGTCTGTGTCACTTTCTTTGATATGTTGTTGTACTCTTGCATTATAGAAATAGTACTGTTGTATTAAGCGCTGTCAACCCACACTTGGGTAGGCCCATATAAAGTGGATGAAGGGAGTGCCAGTAGCTGTTAAGCATATATACAGTCCTCAACTGTTGGTTCATGGCCGGCATGTACAGGTTAATCTGGCACATGAGTAGCTTGTTATTGTGTTCCCCAGAAATGTCAGTGTGCTGCTAGAAATGTAGGGGCTGTTAAAATATAACTGATAATGTCACCTGAACACATCTAGATATGTAGATATATAAATATAAATATAATATATAAATACATAGCAGTAACATCTGCATCCTGGACAGTTTATATGTCAGATACAGGTCAGGTATATAAAGAACTAGCAAAACCCATTTCACAATTTAACGGACATTGCCTAGTGTAATAATACATGTAGGGGATATATACCTGCAGTCAATAGGAATGTAGTGTAAACTATAAGTATATATAAGTTGTTAATGGAGGTATCTTTTTACACTCTACTGTATGTGCATAAATAATGCAATTCCACACCTCAATGGGTATGTCTAATCTCAAAACATTTGTTCGGACAGATGTCCTATTGGTTTATAAATATCTGCATTTACTTTGATGCATGTGCCCTGTTCAAATACCACAATCGTGGTGGCCTGTTGCCACCAATTAATCCTGCATGCTGTTGGAATGTCCACTGTTGTTCTATATATGCATGTGTTATGCTTGCTGTTCAACTGTTGGAACTCTGGTGTGTTGGGTTAATGGGAATACTACTGCATGCTTTTGCAACTAATTTGGAATGCTGTTGGATGTTACCAACCCATATTGTCATTAAATCCTCCTAAACATAGAACGTATGGGAAGGCCGGTCCCAGCAGACCCACCTGTCCCACCTCAGCTGGCGATGGCACCTGACAGCAGCAGGTCTGGTGCCCAGTCTGGGACCTCCTCCTCCGTTGGGCCTGTGCCACCTTTGGGTGGAAGTGCTGCAGGGGATGGGGCTCATCCTCCCTGTGAAAGTGTGGGTGGAGGAGGGCCTCCTCTCACCCTCCAAATGGTACGGGCTGTGTTGCATAGGGAGATCCAGTGTTCTGTCACTGATCCTCTAAGCCAGCTTGAGGCATGAGTGGAGCGACTCATGGGTGAGCCTGCCCCTCCTATGCAGCCGGCAGCACAGCCACCTTCTGGTCTGTGAAGGTGCAGTGGTGAGTGCCCATGGGTGGGGATCTCAGTTCCACTGTCACCATCTGTGGGCTCATGGGCTTGCGGTTTCCAAACATCCTTCCCCGTCAATGTTGTTCACCCCCCACATGTGTCATATTCCACCCCTGTATGCATCTTGTTTGTCCTGTTTACCTCCCCAACCTACCTCCCCAAATATACCTACATCCCCTACCCCATAGTAAACTCTCACCTGGAAAAAGAAAAACAAGGGCAATGTGCTCCAAAAAAAAAATTATGCCCCATACATAGCTGCCCATTTTGCACACATGTCTGCTGGACATATAAAATGTAATTTAATTTGCAGTACAACATACTTTGTTGTCCTCACCCCTCTCTCAGGGGTGGAAGGTTTCATATTTCCCTCCAAAATTATTGCATATGCACAGCTGTTGCTGTAAAAGAAATAGGCAGATATGGTCCTTCCCTACACCTGTCCTGGACATCCTGAGCTGTTTTCCCTACTGTCTTTCCTTCTTTGTGCCCCCTTTTCACCACTGTCCTATCTCCCCATTTTCTTTTCTTTCAAAGAAATGAGCACGAGGGTTAGCGGGAGTAAGCACTTTTAAGCAGTAGTTAGCGGGTTTGCATGGGTGTGTGCTTGTGTGCGGTTAGCTAAGCATTGCTAAGATTCGTGCAAACCCACACAAACCCACTTACAACTGCTTAAAAGTGTCTTAGTCACACTGCATGTGAGGGCCCTTGTTCTGCTCAGCAGCAAAATAAAACACCTCTGTCAGTCTCAAAACCCAGACCTTGGACACACTAGACTGCATGAAGTACCACTAAGCCACAGCAGATATACAACAGGCTGTTGCTGAAATAGATATATCATGCATCAGAATGAGTGAATGTAAAGGAAAAATAGGAATGCCATAACACAAAACCTGTTCTGTGGAACTTTACCAGCAGTTGTTGTGTAATTGCATTACATGACTGTGATAGGAGAACCAGCCATTCTAGCAGTAAATGATGTTACAGCAGCACTTTACAACCCCCACACAGTATCATAGCAAGACAAACAGTGGCATATCTGATTAGGGCAGAGGACATACATCCCAACTGTGACTACATTTCAGGGATGTCCCTGATTTTGAATCATATGTTAGCTGTGTCCCTCTGAATCCCCTGAAAAGTACTGACGTTAGGCAGAAAAGTGGGGTATTACACCTAATGAATAATGACAATATGTAGGAGTTAGACTCCGCTTGTAATTCAGAAAAGGTGTAGTAATCCATATGCATGGGTTCTCCTGAAGTCTCCACTTACTGTCTCTAATATTTTGAAGGTGTACCTCACTTTTACCTACCTTTACCTTACTCTGCTCAAATATGTACCTGAGTGTTTCAGAGGCCTGGCCGAGGCAGAAACACACAGGCATATCAGCTTTTCTGCTGTTACACACTGTGCAATTAGCTTTGAAAGGAGTTCCACAAGCATACCCTTATGTAGGAGTACAACACTGAAATACCAAAAGATGTAGCCATGTACTGGTAGCAAACAACTGTAACAATGCCATTGTACCAGTGCTAAAAAGACCTGTGCGTTGCACAGACAGAGAATAACAGCCTAACATCTGGCTACCATCTGGATAGGTCCACAGTCAGGAGCTATGCAGACAGACTACTTACCTTGCTAAACGAACAGGTACACAGCAACCCTTTAAGTCCAGCAAGATAACATTCACACAATAATACATAATGCTCTCTATATGTCTGCATCCCCACCCAAATGTACAATATACCTGTGTGTTCAGGGTCTACCAAGGATGTAGGTAGGCATACTCAGTACTGGAATTGTCCAGTTTTCTTGAGCATCCTGTGCTAACGTCAACAATAAAAAAACACAAAGTGTGCAGAAGTGAGTACATTAATATTCACAGTATAGCAGTTCACAAACAGTTCATGTGCCAAATTAATACATCTCAATAACTACTTTTGTATGGCAGTTAATTGTATAAGTAGAAGAGAAACTACATACTCCTATGTATCTTGTGTTAGCATTTGTAGGGGTGAGTACAATTCTACACTGACAACTGTGTACTGGAAGTGGCAACATTCAGGTCTGAGTACAACATTTAAATCACTGGCTACACCCCTAGCTTCAGATATAAGAACTATACCAACCTTCTGACTTAAGCAACGGTGTCCACAGCAAACAAGCATGGGCCCTACTTTGGAAAGCTGAAAGGGCTACGCCTACCTGACATAGCAATTTATAGCATTGGGTTGCTATGACTGTGAGTACTGCAATTACCACACAGCAGGCTGCATGCAGTTACCAAATGATGGCGACCAATTGGTGCAGAGGCCATCACATGCACATGTGCAGATACCTATAAAAGCAGGCTGTACTTGCTGCCCACACATGCAATCATTCCATTGCAGATATTGAGAGTGAGAGAAAGAGACAGAGAGAGAGAGACACACACCCACATCAACAGAAAAAAAAAGCCAAAGACACATGGAACGTAATACTACTAGCACATACAAAGGAAAGGTATGTAACAGATATGTATTTACTGGCATGTAGTAGATGTTTTTGAAGAGTAGTCTACGTACTTTGAAACATCCATATGTGGCAGCAGTACATATCTATGCACAGATGCCATGCATAACTACTGCCATGGACAAATCAGTGTGTAGCTGTGTGCAGTGGGACATAACTGTGATATATGTAGCTTAGCATTAAATGTCAAACATCTGATCCATGTTATCTGTGTTCTGTACAGTAGTGTGGACAATGGCTGTTTGGGGGAGTAGCACATATAGCTAAATAAACATGGATGTGACAGAGTAACACATGCATGATAGTCATATTAACATGTAGCTTAGCATTGGCAACTGCTGTACCAGGCTAGTATGCTAATCTAGCATTTGCAGCTACATATACACCCTCTAATGTTACTGTGTGCTCACATGTGACACCTGTTCATGTTGCAGCAAGGCCCAACAGGTCAGCCATGAGGTCCAGGGACTTACAACAGTATGGACCTTGTGTGTGTATGGCACACACATATGGAGAGATATATCTGTCTCAGATATATTAGCATCTGTACATGCGCATAGAGCAAGGGACATACACCAACTGTTTGTGAAGGGTGGTCATATATATGTTGGTGAAGGTTGTTATGTGCATATTTGTATGTAGGTGATAGTGTGTGGCAAACAAGACAGCATACAGTGATGGTATATGACATGTGGTGGTTAAACGCTGTGGGTGTGATTTGTTAGGTTTGCAGTGTTGCAGCCAGTGAGGCCTGCTAAAGCTGCATGGGTTGAGAACACCTTCAATGCATTTCGCACAAGACTGTGCAATATTATTACATAACTCTATACCTCACATCCTTCGCATAATTGATATTCCCACCATGAAAGGTGAACTGTATATGTGCCTATATGTATATCTATATGTACACCAATGGATGTTTATATGTATATATACACACATATATATATATATATATATATATATATATATATATATATATATATATATATATATATATATATATATACTACATACACACACACACACACACACACACACACACACATATATATATATATATATATATATATATATATATATATATATATATAGAGAGAGAGAGAGAGAGAGAGACAGAGTCATATTTACTGCGACCGATGCCTGGTGACAAAGCCATGGCCTCAAGCTCAATGTCGAAAATGCATTGGCATCCCTTTTGGTAAAAACTCTGTACCCATGAACTACCACATAGGTGGTAGTTGACTTAACACCGAAAGTGTGATAAGAGACCATGGGACACAGGTGGACAGTAGTCTCCCCTTTGATAATCACAGTGCCACACTAGTCATGTAATCTGTCTACGTGGCACACCTCATCACAAAAGGTGTGTCATCCAGGAAAAAAGAGGTCAGTGTTCCCCTCTACTCATCATTCACAAAACCCATTATAGAGTAAAATGCCCCTTTTGGTATGTACCTCACAAGACATCTACAGCAACTGGAAAGGCCACAGACATACCTCACAAAGTATATTACTGGCCTCAAACAGATGCCCTATGCAGACCATCTCACAAAACCACAGCTAGACGATGTCACATACCACCTACCCAGAGGTGACCTCTGCCTAACATACAAAGCTATGTCAAACCCAGAGCTGTTGGACATGCTCCACATAAACAGATCACAATCCCTACGAGCTACACGCTCTAGGGACCTAAACCTTGTCACCTGAATAAACAGAACATGCTGGAGGGATAGATTCCTATCTCAGAGACATCCCATACTCTGGAACAAACTACCTATCAATAGCAAACAAAGCTCCTCAGTAGCACTCATCATGAATAATCTTGATGATTGGATGGGAGATAGGAAATACACCCCGGGAATCACCTCTGTGGCTCTGCTTGACAGGTGCACATGAAATTAAATTACTTGGGTGTCAAAGGCCAGGGTACCATCTGGCTAGGCTTCTATATGCTCTAGGGCCAATAGCCTATTACCTACCTATGAACCAATACACACCGACATGTACTTGTAGCAATAATTGCTATGTGAGGTTGACTGAGTGTGATGGTGAATGTGTTGATGAATGTGTCACAGTTGTGTATATGTGGGATAGCTTAGTGGGAAACTGTTTCTGTCATGGTATTTTGTGTCCTAGCTCTGATCCCAGCAAAAGATGTGTATGCTATTGCTAGGCAGAAAAAGCAGTATGGCATATGGTCTGACATAGTCCCTTGGTGTTAAATGGGGTGTGCCATTGGAGGCTAAAGCAGTACATGTATTCTTATTGATTGGTACTGCTGGTGAATCCAAATCCTGTATGAACTGTAGTACTACCTGAAGCTGTAGGCCTAAACAGCACAGTATGGTGTATGCCCACATTGCTTGGAATCACTGTTTTGTGTGTTCCCTGTAGTCCTCACAGATTACATACCTCAGGCATAAGCTTTTGTAAGTACTGACACACAGTACTGTATGGTACACATGTAAAGCTCATCTGGGTTGCCATACCTTTATGTCTTGTATGTATGTCTGATGTGTGTGTGGGTATGCCTGTAACATGTTCTCGGTCATATGTGTGTTACAGGATATAAGTGCGTATCTAGCAACATGTATAGTCTAGTACAGCAGAATGCCACCTATATTCATGAATGTGCACATATTTTAGGCAGGGGTTTGCCATCAACAACTAGTGTGGTATACTAGTAATATTGTAACTGGACTTTACAATCATTGCAATGGATGACATATTTCTTTATGCATTAGCTTGATATATACCTCCTGTGGCTAGGTGGTGCATTGTGTCGCATACAGTGTGCCATGTACTGTTGTATAGTCTTACATAGTGGTTTCTCTTTGTTGCTGTGCAGAACATGGTTTAATATACAGGGCATGCCAGGCACTGTCAGGCAGTTGTGGGTTGAGGACTATGTGGTATTAAAAGTGTGTATCCTCTGACAGACAATAGGTTCCTATTTATGGCAGTTCAGTGATATCTGTACTGTAGAATGATAAGTGTGCCACATGACTTGCTCACACATATTGCTTCATTGTCTTCCAGGGTTCATGGCTCACCATCGCAACCCAACCTATAGTCCTGCTGAGGATGACGTCATAACAACCAGTCTGGTTCAGCACTACACACTGCTTTTCTCAAGAACCAGACAGGACCAGCATGAGCGGACTGCACTGTGGCAAGATGTTGTCTGTAGGGTAAATGACATAGGCATGCATAACTGGACATATGAGCAGGTACGCCATCACTGCAGTGATTTACTCAACATGTCTGGCAGCGTGTGTCTGATGTCCATAGACAACAGCTTGCCACAGGTGGTGGTGTTACTATCCACCCCCCCCTCACCAGAGTGGAGGAGCTGCTCCTGAGCCTGGTGGCTCCTGGCCAACAACAACAACAGCAGACATGTATCATCATGGAGGCTGGAGCCACCCAGCAAGTTCACATGGAGCGTGCAGGTAACATGGCATATCTGTAGACTACTGTTACCTCTATTGGTAGATCATGCATATGTGATATGTGTACTGTGTAGTTAGAAGATGTGGAGCCTGGTGTTGTGCAATACTGATAATTTGGAACATGATCTGTAGGCCTGTGACTGTCAACCATTGTACTACTGTAAGATTGCAAACCCACAGTAGCAATGTCACAGTTGTTGCCACTGACAAACTGTCTCATATCCTTGTAGGTCCCTCTGGTGTGCCAGCAAGGCAGCAGACCCATGCTGGTCAGTGTGTTCTACATTTAATATTGCAAATAAAATGTGCATGTCATAGGTGAGGTGTAGGCCATGTACACATGTAACACACCTATGCATAATGCATGCTGTGCATGTTTGCTGTGAGACTATGCACATCTCAGTAACGTGAGTAGCTGCATCAAACACATGCAATACAAAGAGCATCTAAAACAATTGTGGCTACACTGTAGTGGACATTGGATAGGCAGAGTCGATACACATGCACACAACATACACAACTTTGTCATACACAGTACATGTTAATATGCTACACATGGCATATTCAGACACCCACTGTAAGGTCACACTCCAGTATCCCAAATGTCATCCACACAGCACACATAATATACCTGAGGGGTAGAGGCCTATCATGGGGTGGTGCGACACTCTTCAACACACAACACATTCATGTTAGGCAATGCTCCCTATTGGGCACCTTACAAACCCATGTAACAACTGGCTGTGAAATGGTGAATGTAGGCATGGTACTGCAGTTCAGGTACAACATGATAGGTGCCAGTCTGGCACACATTAGTAGCCTTGAGTGACCACATGATGCTGCATGATGATGGCTCATGGTACTACACCCCAACCAGTTACAGTAACCACAGTACTACATATAGCATTCATTGCTATACATCTCAATGTTGTGTGTGTGCAAACATATGCACCTATACACAATATGCATAGCAATCAGCATTTGCACAAAGTGACACATATATGTCTTGTAATGCTATTTAGTGTATAGGTCACATGACACACACTGGGTATGTGTGATGTTTAATGTTTCAGTTGTGTTGTAGCATGCCATGTCATGGCTGGCACTGGCATGTCCACTTTATTTTCTACACTCACCATAACTACTGTACAATGGCTATGTTAAGCAGTGGTATTCCATCAGGTATACACGCACCACTCATCCTGTGTGTATACATAGCATGCATGAGCTAAACCTGTTTCCACAATTATCTGCTAAAGACACAGACGCTCCAATCAGTAATGGATATCTATGTGATACACAGATACACATCTAGCCATGGTATGTATACCTGTGAGTGATGGTGCACAGCACATTGAATAGCTTGTAATACTTGCACAGCAATGTTGTGTCCATGTACACATTGCATTCCAGGGTGAGGCCAATCACTGAACAACAACACACATGCATCAAAGCCATGTATGCTGTTATTAGCAAGGACTGTCCACACTTGCACTGCATGCTGTTGAGCAACACACGTCCTGCATGCTGACAGATGTGATATGACTGTTTGGCTTGTGATACTGTACCCCACCAGCAACCGCTATTGAGTATGCTCTGGATTGCTGGTGGTGGGTGTGTGTGTGTGTGTGTGTGTGTGTGTGTGTGTGTGTGTGTGTGTGTGTGTGTGTGTGTGTGTGTATGTGTGTGTGTGTCTGCTTTAGTGAGGAGTGTATTTGTGTGCATGTGTGCATGTGTTCATGTGTGCATGTGTTCATGTGTGCATTTGTTTATGTGTGCATGTGTGCATGTGTTCATGTGTTCATGTGTGCATGTGTACATGTGTTCATGTGTTCATGTGTGCATGTGTTCTGACATCATGTACAGGTCATAAAGTGTGTTTCCTGTCTTCCTCTCACAGGTGTTGAGGTTGGGCTGGTTCACTGCAGCAGGGAACCTGATGTCACTGACACAAATAGTGATAATGAGGATAGGTGTGTTGATGCACAGGCATGTTTGCCAGGGTCTGTCATTGGGCCACCAATCGACAGTATACAAGTGTCCACCCCATCCATGCACACAGTCATACTGCCAATACATCCATCATCACCTATGCCCTTAGCTGAGGGACAGTGTACAGTCAGCAATGGCCAGGACAGTGTGGTATCTATGGCACATGCATCTGGACCTAGCAGCCATACCCAGAAGTCTGGAATGGTACCACATAGCAGATGTTCAGGGGTTCTCATCGGAGCACTGCTGGTCATCATGCCTCTGGCAGATGTGCCACAGGTCTTACAACCTCAGGCATGTTCCAGGCTGTCATGGAGGCACAGGTACGTATGGAACGGTACACCAGACAGAGACTAAGGGCACAGAGGGCACATAACACTGCTTTAAATGACAGTATCCATGACCTAGCAGGTGCCATCCATAATTACCCTGAGGTCACTGATAAACATTGGGGTGAGACATTAGTTGACATGACAATGTCATGTCCATGTGTCAGGACAGTGCGGGATGGTTGAGACATCAACGAGGAAGTATGACAGCAACATCAGCAGCTGGCAATCACCACAGATGTCCCTCAAGTCACAGCTGCTCCCGTAGTGCCAGTACCAGCCCCAGCAATTTTGGGGGTGGGCTGTCCATAGACCATCCTAGAAGACCACGTGCACGTGGCTCTGGCCAGTCCCAGCAGGGACCTGGGTCCAGTGTACATATGTCTACCTCTAAGTATAGTACCCAGTCTGGCTTAGTACCTGATACTGTCAGTAGCACCCCTGCCAGGCACAGGTACCATATCCATGGCCAGAGATGGTGATCTGTAAAGCCTGGCAGGTACAGTCTGTGGCTGTCCCACAAATCCCCATATATGGCAGCCACATGGTGGAACTGTGTGCATGCAGACACACACACACACATAAACCAGACACCTAGGGTTAACACATACCCACGCACATTACATCAACATTGGCCCATATCAGTACTCTTGGCCCTCACACACACACACACACACACACACACACACACACACACACACACACACACACACACACACACACACATACATGTTGATTGTATGGCTCAATGTAGGCCTCTGGCAAACCAACAACACACCCTGTGCATATGATGAAAAGTGTGCCACCTCCTGTCACTGTAACATTGATGCAGGAACAGGCTAACATGGTGCTGATGCACAGGGTGACTTTATAGCAGTATAGCAATGTTAGCATGTTGTCAGCAGTAACGTGTAATGATATCCTTGAAGGTGTAGCTGAGCATGCATGATGCATTAAAGCTATGATTGTCAATGTAGTATTGTTTACACCAGTGTTAATTCCAATAGTGTATTGTCCACCCACATGCCACTTGGCTGATGTGTGTAGTATTGGCAGCATGTGTTAGAGAGTGGACAGTACTTGTGGGATGTGTGCAGCACAGATTTGCAGGTGTACATTTGTGAACATGGTGGAGGTGCACTGTCTGCATGTACATGCATAGTGGACACATGGGCAGGGTGACATGCCCTGTATTACACAGTATTAACACTCCATAGTTTCTATTGGTGGCCAATATGCATTGTACTACACACATTTTGGAACTTAGGTACACGTGTGTATGACATGGTTTGACACTGTGCTCTGGGTGATACTTGCTCCTCTACAAGGTTATACACACACACACTCTCATACAGTTTGCCAAGTGCAAGATTCAAACCCCTACCTAACTACTTTATGATACTAGAGCAGTACGCATTTACATGACACGCTATACACATTACTGCAAGTTCTTTTTTCCACAGGTATATTTGTAGGATGGTGACATCATCAGACTAGACAAAGTAGGTTACATTAGGTGACATTAGGTGGGCTACATAGAAGGAATTTCTAAACACTTTGGAAATGTGATCATCAAAGGAGAGTTTACTATCTACCTGGGTCCCCAGGGCCATAATTACATTTTCCGTACATACTGGATTTCCACCTATGTGGTAATTTGTGTGCACTTTGTTTTATCCAAAGGGGATGACTATGCATTCTTCGGAATTTTGCTTGAGGGCATTGTTTTGACACCAGGTATCTGTCTCTGTAAGACCCTTCTGGAGGATGTCTGTGTCAGACGTAGAGTCAATTATGGACCACAGTTAGCAGTCATCTGCAAACTTGTTCAGCCATACTCCTCCCGTGCTTGCCTGTACCTCTGAACAGTATCTACTGAACAGGTGGAGTCCCAGGACCAAGACCTGTGGGATGCCATTTGTGACTGGTTTAGAGTCGGACATGGCACCCGCAACTCTGAATATGTGTGTTTGATCTGTGAGCCAGTTGGCCACCCATCCTGTGACATAGTTTTTAATGTTCAAGCTGGTAAGCTTGTCCATGATGCCAGAGTGGGGAATGGTGTCGAAAGGCCTTAGTGAGGTCCAGGTGGGCTGTGTGGACTACTTTCACCTCCATCTATGTCCTTGGTAACAGTTTCAAATAAGTCAACTAGGTTTAGGAGGCAGGATCTGCCTTTAACAAAGCCAAGTTGGGTAGAGTCCAGTGTCTGGAGGTCCCCAATATCTCTGTTTATGGGTTCCATGATAATTTGCTCCATAGCTTTGCAGTCCAGGCTGAGTAGGCCTATAGGGCAATGGTTTCCTGGTTCTGTTGTAGCACCCGCTTTGTGGAGCTGGATGACAGTTGCTGTATACCATTCTTTGGGTACATAGCCTGTGCTAAGGTTGAGTCTGGACAGTGAATGTAGGTGAGGGTGTAGCTCTTTTTGGGGCTGGTGTAAGTCGCAGCCTGGGACACCATCCAGTCCCATTGATGCTGTGTTCTTAGCTTTGGAGAGGGCTGCTTTTACTTGCATGTCCATGAAGTCTGGGGCTCTGCATTCTTCTGGGATGGACACAGGCCCTATTGGGGGTGATGGGGGGAGTTTGCACTGAACTTGTCCCCCAGGATGTGGGCAATGTAAGTTGGTTCAGTGTATTTTTTGCTATTTTTCAGTAGCTGACAGCATATTTGAGAGTTGCAACCTAAATGTTTGGTATAGCTAACGAAGGCTTTATGGTTGTTATTCTTACATTCCTTGGCAATTTGTCTTTAGAAACTGGCCTTGGATTATTTTATGAGCGATCATTGTTTCTTCCTAATAATGATCAGTGATGCCTTACTTTTGTGAAGTTTGCTCTAGCATGTGTTCATTTCCTCCTTCTGTTGTATAGCTTATTTATGGGTGATGACCACCAGATTGGTTTCTTATTTTTAGAGCAGTGCATCTTGGATTTATTTGGGATGTCTCGGTCCATGCATCCCTGTAGATGCTCATAGAATGCACTTGTAAATGATTCGGCAGATTGTATAGCATTATCCTATAGCAAGGGGGCTTTGGAACGTTCCACTTTGGTCTTGGGAAGTGCGCAGTTTGTTTTTGAAAATGTCTTCATAGTGGATTCCTTCACTGGGGGGGGGAATGTGGATGTCCAGTGTGATTACTTTATGATCTGATATTACAAGCGAGGGGTTTATCTCTGTTGTGGAACACTGGTACCTAATGTTGGTGATGATCAGGTCCAGTATGTTGTCACCTCTAGTGGGCATGGTAACCAGCTGTTCTAGGGAGTTTGAGTTTTTAAACTCTAAGAAATATTGGGCAAAGGACGTTGTACACAAGTAATTCTCCCACTCAATGTTTGGGTAGTTGTAATCTCCTCATATAATGGTGTTTGATAGGACCTTTATATTTTCCACTGTTCTCAGGAATACTGAGTGAGGTTCCTGAAACAAGGTAGGTGATCTGTAGCAGGCTACAATCTGATAAGCAGCTTTGCCCAATGTTAGTTGCACTTGCATGGTCTCCAAGGTCTGATGCTGTGCCACTAACCTGAAGGTGTGGGTATCCATAAGGTAAATGAATACATCCCTTCCTTTCGTATTTCACTCTGGGATTTGGGACTGAAGATCAGAGGGATTGTGAGTGTTTTACGTGGAGCATGTCCAACAGCTCTGTGTTAGACATAGCTTTGTATGTTAGGCAGAGATCACCTCTGAGTAGGCGATATGCGAGAGAGTACAGCTGGAGCATTTTGAGACAGTCTGTGTATGGCATGTATTTCAGGCTGCTAATACGCTTTGTGAGGTATTTCTACAGGCTTTCCAGTTGTTGTAGATGTCTTCTGAGGTACATAGCAAAAGGGGCAATGTACTCTGTTATGGATCTAGTGAGTGATGAGTAGAGGGGAAACAATGTCCTCTTCTATTCTGCATGAGACATCTTTTGTGATAAGGTGTGCCACGTAGAAGGATTTCCTGACTACTGTGGGGATGTGATTATCACAGGTGTATCCACTGTCCACCTGTGACCCAAGGTCTCTTATCACACTTTCAGTGTTAAGTATACTACTGCCTATGTTGTAGTTCATGGCTACAGAGTTTTTACCAAAGGGGATGACAATGGACTTATTGGTATTGAGCTTGAGGCCATGGCTTTGATACCAGGCATCTGTCTCAGTGAGGCCCTTTTGTAGGTTGTCCACATCTTTAGTATTTACAATTATGGCTCCTAGTTTGCAGTCATCTGGAAACTTCATTAGCCACAGACCTTCCATGTTAAAGTTTACTTCAGGGATGTAGATACAAAACAGGAAAGGACCAGGACTGAACCCTGTGGTACTGCACCCGTTACTTGTCCAAAGTCATACTTGGAGTCTGCTACTTTCACAGTGTGTGTTCTGTCAGTGAACCAGTTGGCAACCCATCTTGTGACATAGCAATTTATACCTAGTTTAGTGGGTTTATCTATAATTCCAGAGTGGGGGATGGTGTTGAAAGCCGTGGCAAGATCTACATAGGCTGTGCGAACCACCTTACCCTTGTCTACGGTTCTGGTGACTGCTTCAATGTCGTCTATCAGGTTTAGGAGACATGATCTGCATTTTACAAACCCAGCATGGTTGTCGTCCAGAGTTTGGAGATTACCAATGTCTTTTTTTATAAGTCGTATGATGATACATTCCATGGCCTTGCAGAGCAGGCTCATCAGGCTAATGGGGCACTAGTTCCTGGGGTCTGTGGTGTCTCCACCCTTGTGTAGTGGGATAATCATCGCTGTGCACCATTCAGCAGGCACAAAGCCTGAGGTGAGGCTATGACTGAACATGGTACGTCGGTGTGGTGCCTGTTCGTTCTGTAGTTTGTGTGGAACACAGCCTGGGAAGTTATCTGGTCCCATGGATGTTGTGATACTGGCTTTGGAGAGTGTTTTTTACTTGTGCAGCTGTGATGACAGCAACTTTGCAGTCTTCCGTTATAGAGATGTGCTCTTTCATGGGTGAGAGGGTGGTAAAGTTAGCACTGATCCTATCTGCCAGGATGTTGGCAATATCAGTTGGGACTGTATATTTAGTGCCATTGAGCTGTAACTCGGAGCAGATCTGAGTGTTGCCATGACATGGACCTATCTGTTGGGCAGAGATCTCCTGAGTAGACAGTATGCAACAGAGTACAGATTGAGTTAAATTCAATCTTGTTGCATGGGGCAACTGTTTGAGGCCAGTAATCCTCTTGTTGAGGTACTTCAGTGGTCTTTCCAGCTGCTGCAGGTGCCTAGTCAGATTCATCGCCAGTGTGTCGTGGTACTCTCTGATGGGTCTGATGACTGATGAGTAGAGGGAACCTCCTTTGACCTACATGCAAAGACCTTTGCAGATTGTGGGAACACATAGCATGATTGTCTGACCACTTTGTGAATGTGTTTCTGGAAGTAGAGATGACTATCCTCATGTGTCCATAGATCCCTTATTATCACCTCCATATTTAAGGTGTTGGCACCTATGTGGTATTTGTATGACTGTAGCTCGAGGCCATAATTTTGAAACCACATCTGTCTGACTGAGACCCTTTTTAGGGATGTCTCTGTTTTGCCAAACATCGATTATGACAACATTTTTGCAGTCATCCACAAATTTTGCTAAATATAGCCCTTGTGTGTTTGACTGTATATCTGAAAATTATACACCAGACAGGACGGGTCCCAGGACTGAGCCATGGGGGACAGCAGTTGTTACCAGCTTGAACAGGATACCACAGTTCTTACCTTGTGTGATCTATCTGTGCCCCAGTTGGCAATCCATCAGATGACATACATATTTATGCACAGGTTGTTGATTTTGTGGATATGACATGTGTCTGGGATGTTGGAAAAGGGCTTTTCAAGGTCTATGTGCGACATGTGTAGCTCATTTCATTGATGTATGTCCTGGGTGACTGCCTTGAAAACAGTCTAGCAGGTTTGGAAACCATGATCTGCCCCTGACCAAACCAAAATTGGTAGGGTTGGGTGTTTATAGGCTCCTGATAGCTCTGTTTATGAGTTCCATCATGATGGACTCCATGGCCTTGCAGATCAGGCTTAATAGGCTTATAAGACAATAGTTCACATGGTCTGTTGTGCACCAACACTTGTGGAGTGTGCCAAATGTTGCTATAACACATTCAACAGTTTCATATCCTTTACAGAGGGTGAGGCTCAACAGACTGTTCAGGTGCAGGGTCTGTTTGTTCTGGAGTTCACTTATGACACAGCTAGGGAAACAATGTAATCCCATAGATGCCGTGTTTTCAGGTTTGGAAGGAGCTGTTTACCCATTCTATATGTGATATCTGTGTTTTCACAATCTCCAGGTATGATGATAGGGTCTTTTGCCAGTGAGAGGGGGGTATGTATGTATGAGCCTGTCTGACAGGATGTTGGCAATGTCAGTCATTTGCAGTTTGCACTGACTCAGGACATATATGAGTGTACATTGCTATTTATGACATAGCGGAAGGAAGCATCATGGTTCTCTATGGACTCCTTCACAGATTATTTTGCCAGAACATGGATTGGATAATGTTTGGAGTGTACATTGTTTATTCATGATACTGATTGCAGGTTTATCGATCTTCTTTGCTTTTTCACTTTCTGTGAACAACTTAAGTACTTGTGGTACATAGTTTGATTAAGACAGGGTTCCAATATATTATATGTGTCTGTTTTCATATAACTGTGTGCACAAGGCAGGATTGGTGAATAGTGACAGGTTCCTGGGGTAAAACATATGCAACTGTCAGATATGTGTGGCCCACTGCCATACTCAGACATGGCCTAAGTGTGTGAGCATGCCCAGTATGACCTTTCAGTATGTTGTTGCCTGACATTTGCTTCGTTTATTTAAGTGTGTGAGCATGCCCAGTATGACCTTTCAGTATGTTGCTGACTGACATTTTCTAAATTTGCTGGTGTGTGTGAGCACGCCCAGTATGACCTTTCAATATGTTGCTGACTGAAATTTGCTAAATTTGTTTAAGTGTGTGAGCATGCCGAGTATGGACATATATACTATATGTGTGTGAAAAATCAAGTTGGTTTCTACTTCAGGGCTCACCTTTGTGTTGTACATCGACAGGAAGCACGCTGTGCCTGCAGGGCTTCCATGAGTCACTTTGCATAGACTTATCAACATTTCTACATACAGGGGGGACAGCAATTATTTGTACATTTCTACCCGGGGGGGCACACCTGATTGTTACTGTGGGTGTACATAGGATGAGGGGTTCACCTGACACTTATACACATTTGCTCGGCCTGCACTATATCAGGTACTCCATTTCAGTCTGTACTATTGCCTATCATACTGGCTTGAGGCATACTACTGTACTACAGATCTTAGCTTCCAATTTCACGTATATTAGTTTGTGACTTCATAGCCTACCCAACCCACATCACACTGCCTGGCCTGCTGTTATCTGTCTGCATAGGCCTGGGGGGAAGTTCAGAGGGCATGATACAGCATTTGTTTGTGTTTGCATTAGTCTACAATTGTCCTGCTGTGTCTGTGCCAGTGAAATGCTTAGTGGTTCAGTACTGTGACTATAGTGCACAGTATCCTGAGTTTGAGCCCTGTCACTGCTTTTTATTTTCCTGCTGGGCAGACCTGACTGGTTAAGGAACAGTAAAGCAGGTGTGAGCATGTTTTCCCGACTTTGCTCGACTTTGCCTGACTTTGCCCAACATTGCCCAACATTGCCCAACATTGCCCGACATTGCGCTAGTTTGCATGGTGTGCAGCTCCACGCAATTGTGCTTAAATATGCTAAATAGTGGTAAAATGTGCTTAGCACTGCTTTATATTGCTTAAAATAGGGCAATCATGTATCAGGTGGTGCTGCAGGGCTGCCTATGTCAGATACACATAGTACACTCCCTATACATGTTTGAAAACAGGTAGTGTCAAGTTAGGCATCCCTTTTATTGTATGTGCGAGTCAGAGAGAGGTGTCATTTCCAGGTTTCCTACTGAGTCAGTGTATATGCTATGCATTGCCTCTATGCCAAGGCCAAAGCATACTGGGCACGCCTCCTTCTGCCTACTGGGGCAGGCTCAGGTTGTTCCCCCTCTGAGTCATGCTGTGCCTGTGCAGGTCTTGGCAATGGTGGGGAGCTGTTTGGCCCTGCCCCATGCTGTTCCTGCTGCAGCTGGTTTCGCAGGATCATATTGTGTAGCATGGCACATACCATGACAATTTGGGTACATGTAGTTGGTGAGTACTGCAAGGCTTCACCAGATGTGTCCATGCACCGGAACCGTGACTTGAGCATCCCAAACACATGCTCAATAATGTTTCTTGTTTGTGCATGTGCTTCATTATGGAGTTCTTGTTTGGGTGTGTGTGCATTTCTGATGGGTGTCATCAGCCACGGCTCCAGTGTGTATCCAGCATCCCCCACCTGGTGACCGTCAGGGATGTCCCCATTAACAAATGTCTGGTACAGCTGTGTCAGATGCCAGATGTGGTAATCGTGATAGCTTCCAGGGCAGCCAGCACACACATTCATTATTATGCCCTGGGCATCGCACACGACCTGACAGTTGATGGAGGGGAAGTCCTTGGGGTTGATGTAGACCCTACTCCACTCACCTGGTGGTGCTTTAATGTGTATGTGCATGCAGTCTATTGTACTCACTACCTCAGGGTATTCTGCTATTTGGTGGAAAAGACGCATATTGCTGGCCAATGCCTCACTGGAATTGGGGAAATATACGTGGTCACCGACATGCGCTGACATGGCATCCAGGAACTGGTGCAGTACCCTGGATGCTGATGCCTGTGAAACCCACGTCATATCACCAGTTGGTCTCTGGAAGGTACCTGTAGCTAGTATTCGTAGGCCAACTAATACCTTGGTATCCACTGGAATGAGTTCCCCTATGTTGGTTCTGTGTGTGAGGCGTGGGCGGCATAGCTCAACAATTTGCTGCAGGAGGTCTCTGTCCACTCTATAGTGCTCCACTATCTCCAGCTCATGTAGCCCCTGGTAGGTTACCCTGGGTCTGTACACTCTTCTCCGTCTCCTCACTGTTGGTTGCTCAGCAGCATTCACAACATCACCACCCTCAGCACCTTGCACATGTTGGTTTATGATAGCAATAGCAGCCTCTAACATTTTGTCTGACTTAAGCTTTTTAAGTTTTCACTCTTTGTATACTGCAGGGTAGACTGCTG
The DNA here is from genome assembly GCF_019279795.1 of Protopterus annectens. Taxonomy (NCBI): domain Eukaryota; kingdom Metazoa; phylum Chordata; order Ceratodontiformes; family Protopteridae; genus Protopterus; species Protopterus annectens. The sequence continues at coordinate 900,426,262 of NC_056726.1, read as the reverse complement.
TTTGCAGAGTTTAAAGTGCTGGGCTGGGCTGGGCTAGTCTACTGCCTGTGTAATTGGCTGATTCTGATATATTTCACATGGCAGCTCTGCTAGTTCTCCTTGGTTAACTTCCTACTACTTCTTTTCCTTCCTTTTCCCTTTCTGTTTCCACAAGGGGCAGCACCGCGCAAACAAGCGCACACGCTGTGTGCCCGTTTGCAAGAAATTTCAGATATATCCATGGCGTACACCTTTGGTTTCTTGTTTTCAGCTAGGACAACTGTAGACACGCCTCTTGCAATCCTGAGCAACTCAGAGCAAACACAAGCCACTGTGCTCCAATCAGCTTACAGTCTTTCAGACTTACCCTCTCATGATGTCACCTATCTTCTACTCTACTACTCCCCTACTCCTACACTTACACTCTAGGGACATGGCTCACATGCCAGGGAAAATAGGGATTCACTATCCTTATCCTCATTTGCATAGGATTGCCTACTAATGCTTGGTTACATCTCTCGCACTGAGCTCCCCCCCTTAGCAACCACTACTCAGTGGCCATGTTGTTTTCAGCCTACCATTCACCTGCATGGCAGAACAAGCTTTTTAGTGAAAATGCCCATTTGTGGCTATTTTTCACTTTTTTCATTTTATTTAAAATTTAAAGCGCAGCACGTTTGTGTGCCACTGCGCTATGCTTAAACATTGGCGATCAGGGAAAAAAAAATTGGATTTGAAGGGTTTACAACATTTGCAAATTCCAATGGCCTTATATTTGGCCATTGGCATGCTTCCTCAACTAGATGCATCCTTTATTTGGAGCTGTCATAGCTCCGTTTAGCTATTTGCAGAACAGTACTCCGTTACCAATGGAGTACATTTCTGCAAATAACACTAATCTTCCACGGACAGGTTAGTGTTTCCTGGATTGCAAATTTACCTCATTTGCATAGCTTTTAGCAGCAAATGATTTAATTTGCATACCATAACACTGTCCGTGCAAGAGTAGCTTTAGAAGCTCTAATGCACGCCCCTGCCGGCTATTGCTGAATCGCTCGGCTGACATATTGCCTATCTGCCATCTTACACTACTCTTAGACTCTGTGCAAGCCTTCGTGAATCCGGCCCAGTATCTTTGAAAGTAAAACCATTTTATTTAGCATTACTCTGTCTAACACAGAAAAGAAAATCATTCTGTTTTGCTATAAATGACCTGATGTTTTCTGAAATGAAATTATAATTAATTACAATCAAATCAATACAATTTTGTAAGGGTAGTTGTAAAGGTAGTTTCTAAATATTTGATCTTTGAGTTGTCCCAATTAAATTCTCTTACTGCTCTGAAAGATGGCTCTGTATATTGATTTATTAGTAAAGTGTTAGCTTTACTATGGTTACATTTTAAACCTGAGATTAATTTAAATATTTTGAATGCGGTTTGTACATGTAGAAAGGATTAGTTTATATCACATATTGTTAATAAAATGACATCATTAAAATACTGAATCCTGGATTTGTAATAATAATTTATCTTGTAACTTTAAATGATCTGTTTAATCTGATAAAATTTACCAATGATTCTTTTGTTATTGCAAACAACAAAGATAATTGAGAACAGCCTGGGTTAGTCTGGCTGGTTAACTTTATGGATTTAGACATACCTATTTTAATTTAATACAAATAAGCTGACATAACTACATTCTGAGTACATCAAAATAAATTGTTTTGTCTCATCCAAAGTAATAATAGTCAAGTTTAGATTGCTGTTGTTACTATACCATCAGTCATCACAATTGTTCTTTAATCATCTCTCATTTGCCTAGACAATATAAAATGTGTAATCTTTGTCTTGTAATGTTGTTGGGTATAATTGTAAATTATTGCATACATTTCCAAAAAAATTACTAAATATATTTGCCTATATGAAGAACATAAAATAGAGTGCTTTCCTTGTTTTAATAATGGTGCAATCAGTGAATATTTCTAAAAGAGAGATATATCAAATGTATGCCATACTATAAAAATTTCAGTAGAAGTATAATATTCTGAGGTGGCAGTTTATATATTTGTGATGTGCTGCAATAAATTCAGGAAACTTAGCTATCCTTTTCATTTTTGCTTTAATTTTGATTATTAAGATTTTTTTTTTCTATTTTTCATATGCTCATTCAGTACCTTTTCTGTATATTTTAATATATGTTTATGTTTTATCTGTAATGTCTTCTTTCTCTTCATTAAGTTTTTCACAAATTGTGAATGCCTCAAGAATACCTTCGCTATCAATATATTTCATATTACTTCCCAGAATGCTATTTATATTATATTAATTGTACTTTATATTCTATTTGATCTACTGGTAATCAATGCAAGCCATTTAGTGTAAAATGAAGTATAACTTAACATTATACATTACATAATTATATAATAAATGATTGAAATATTAAATAATTGACACAAAAAATATAGACAAGAAAACATTAAAAATGTAATATATCAACAGCACTAAATAGCAACAGTCATATATTGAAAAAGGAAATTAATTTCTTTTTCTGATATACTGCCGATAACACTACCATCAATTCAGGTCAAATTTGTTTTAATAGTGATTGTGTTGTGGAAAGCGCTTTTGTAAGGTAAGCTGCATGTTAGGATTAGGGACAGGGGCAGGGTTAGGGTTGGTTAGTATAGTTAGTAGACATTATTACTCCACATTAATAATATGGGTTAGAATGGGTTAGTAGACACTGCTACTCCACTTAATGATATGGGTTAGGGGAGCTAGTTAGTATGGTTATTAGACACTACTGTTCTAGCTTAATAACACCTGCTATCGCCCATCCGTAATCCTAACATGCAGCTTACCTTCAAAAAAATCTTTTCCATAAAACTATCACTAAATGAGACAGCTCAGACACTCTTCACAGATATGCACACAGGCACACTAAATCAATCACTTTACCTAACCCTTAACCAAACCTAAAGCAGTTATACTTAGAAAGGCATACTAAATATATTCCCTTACCTCACTCTTACCCTCAAACACTCACATTGTCACAGACAATCATGCACACACATACATAAATGCAATCACACACACACACACACACACACACACACACACACACACACACACACACACACACACACACACACACACACACGCACACACACACACACACACACACACACACACACACACACACACACACACACACACACACACACACACACACACACACACTAAATATATCCTCTTAGCTAGCTATTACCCTAACTCTAAAACACTCACTCTCACACACACCCACTTCCAGCCTCACAACTCACCTTTGTCAGCCAACCAGAAATTGCTCACAGCAGTTTCACACACACAGGACTTCACCCACCACATAAAGCCTTTCACTTGCATCATACAAATGAGTGCCAGCCAAGTGAACTGTAACTACATTATCTACATCTTTTCTTTCTTTTAACAATAATCATTCATTAGACATTACATAAGTTGCTTAATTCAAACCTTCTGTTAAACCTTATTTCTCCCCCTCCCAAACATCATTCTGCATATATTGTACCCACAAATTCCATTTGTTTCTATGTAATTAGCTTTTTCTCTTTTCTAAAGATCTCACCTGTGCTTATTTTACGTCCTTCACAATATTTTGTACTTTGGTTACAGTTGGTTTGTATTTTGATTTCCATTTTCTAGTAATTGCTTTTTTGTTAGCATTAAAGTTAGTAAGGCCTTACTATGTAATAGCAATTCAAATCCTGTATTCCAGCTCATAAGATTCATTTCCTTAGTTACATCTGTTTCTTTCCTCAACATTTTCAACAAAGCACTTGTTAGATATATGTGTGTGTGTGTCTTTTGGCTTATCCCAGTTAGGGGTCGCCACAGCGGAACTCCGGTTCGCTAATGTTTGGTAGTGGATTTTTACGTGCCGAGTTACCAGCCCTGATGCACAACCTTCAACGAAGGCACGCCCATTCATGCATGCTTCCACACAGAAGACGCTCTAGCTGAGAATCAAACGGGACAACGTCTTGCTGTGAGGCGACAACGCTAGATATATAATGGTATTATATTAGTAACCACTGCTTTTATGTGAGGTATATTTAAACTAAAAGTAATAGATAATAGCATTATGAACATGCAAAGGACACAAGATTTTTTTTTGTACTTTTTCTGTTTCAGAAACTAAGTCGTTAGATATATACAGTCCATCAAGTCTATGCTTGAGTTGTAAAGGTCAGCAAACAATGAGTAAAAGAAAATAATCAGATTCAGCAAATGTAATATTTTTAGGTTTACAGACTGTTATAATTTGTTCAGTGCTTTCACAGATGCTGAAATTCTAGGCTAATTATAAGTACTTGCATCATCACTATCTTATATGCATTTGAAGTTCCATCCCATTATTATACCGCCATTCATATTAATAACTAATATATCTAAATATTTTTCTACATTTAGCTCTATGGTTTGGAATCCAATACATAGCAGATGGAGTTAAAATTCGTGTTTAATACGCCATTATCAATATGCTAATCACGTCTTTGGTATCACTGTATGGTTATATTATTTTAGGCATGAAAGCAGATTCCAACGTGTAACGCTTCCCTTCATTTTTCCTTAAAGGAAGAACATGTTTTCCCTGTATATTAATTTGAATTTAGTCTAATATCACTTTCTAATATAAAAGTAAAGGCAAAGTAAACTTTATTGTCACTTTGATTCACACAAGTGTGAACCGAGTGAAATTACATCTCTTTTGACTCAATGTGCATACAATACATACACTACATTTAACATGACAATAATACACAATTCTATAGAAACAAATGACAAACACAACAACAATAATAATACTTGCATTATTGCACTGATTTAATAGATTGTCACTCATTACTAGGTTATTAGTTTATTTTCACTGGAAAAATTGCACTGAAGTGATTGATTTAAGGCCTACATTTATATTGCACAGTAAGACAGTTAAGTTTGATTACTGCTGACTTTGCTGTCTGGGTGCAGGTAAAACCTTGTTACATATTGCACTATAGAGACTTAGTATTGTTGGATTACTGCCTCAGTGTCCAGTGTGAAGGGTACTGTTTCTAGAGTTCAGTAGCCTGATGGCTAGTGGAAAGAAGCTGTTTCTGAATCTTGTGGTTTTGCAGCGTATGCATCGAAAGCACCTTCCTGATGTTAAATGTGAGAACAGCTTGTGAGCAGGATAAGTGCTATCTCTGGTTATTTTCCTTGCCCTGCTGAGACATCTGGACATGTGCAAGTCTTGTATGGATGGGAAGGAGTTCCTGATAATCCTCTCAGCCACTTTCACTACCCTCTGGATGCTTTTGGTGACTGTCACAATGTCAACACATTTTGAGATGTAACCATACTCTCACTTGCTTCACTGATGGTTTCCCCCTGGTCAGCGGTGGTCTGTATGATGGTAGCAGCATATTGGCAAGGTGATCTGAGTTACACAAGTGTGAGTGAGGTACTGCCTTAAATGCTAGCTTAATATTTGTATAGACCTTATCCAGTGTATTCTCCTATCTGGTTGCAAAGTCTACATACTGGAAGTAGTGAGGTAGGACTGTTTTCATGTTTGCCTGATTGAAGTCACCTTCTATTATATGTACTCCATTGCGATATTGATTTTGCAAATCATTTATAAAGTGATATAATTTAGCTAGTTTGTAATGGCAAAGGGAGATATGTATACTGGTGTGATACTGACACTGTTAAATTCCCTTAGTAGATAGAAGGGTCTGAATTTCAGTGACATAAACTCTAGGTCCTCAGAGCAGTGTGATTTTACCACCTCACAGCTGGTGCACCAATTGTTATTGATGTAGATGTACACACCCCTCCCTTTGCTTTCTTACAGAGAGACTGTATTCTATCTGCACAAAATAATGATAGCCCCTCCATATGAACTGCATGATCATTTATGCCAGTGCTCAGCCAAGTCTCAGTGAAGGTAAGTACACAAGAGTTTCTCACCTTGCTCTGGTTAGTTAGTGCTACCCTTATGTAGTCCATTTTGTTTTCCAGGGAGTGAACATTAGCCAGTAGAATGGATGTTAGTGTAGGCCTGAAGGGGTTAACTTTTAATCTTGTGATGGTTCCAGCCCTGGATCCTCGTTTATGAGTTTTTTCATACCTCTTTCATTTCCTTTTCCTTCCTTGAGTAATAACTGAATCTACCTTATATGAGCACTTTGGATTTTGTTTCAGTATAATTCCTAGCTCTAGTAGTTTCTGGAGTGTCTTAGGCCTTGCAGGCCCTGCAGCCAGCAGTCCATCAAACCTATTTCACATCGAAATTTGCAGATGAATTTCCTAAAGTCTCTCCTTTTTGTATGTTAGCTTATCATATGTTTTTGTCCCTGATTCGGTTGTTTTACTTTATTTAGATGCAGAATTACACAAATAATGCACATTTCTCTGACAAGCCGAAGCAGCAGCTGCCACAGAGGGCACAGTCAATTTTTTTTAATATATGTGTTTTCTCGAGCTTTATTTATTTTTTAAATATTTATTCAAACTTCCAGTAACAGTCATAAAGCAATAGATTCTCCCCGGGATTCAACTAAATAAGTCTTACTGGGAAACTGCAGTTGAACGGTATGATGTCAGTGTGCTATGCATATTCATGAGGGCACACTGACTCCACTCCAAGTCTAACACAGACCGTACAGGGAGGCAGGGGGCATGCCTGACTGCAGAGCAGTCCAAAGGTCCACGCCCCTGCAAGTGTCTGAATTGTGCAATGTCAACACACATGAGCAATTCCGCTCAAATGTCTACATACCCAACACTACACTCCCTCACATTGTAAACCCCCAGTACAGTTATAAAATGTAAAACTTTTAATTTATTTCTTATAATTCCCGATATAGCTGCCCATATTTGTGCATGTTTGCGTGGGTGTGCCCATTGCTTAGCTGCAGTTAGCAATTTCGACATTGAAGAGCATAATAAGAAATGTTTATGCAAATTAATCCAAATAGCAATAGCGTAGTGGTAGAGCCTTCACACAAAGAGGAGGCATTCACGGTTCGAGTCCCACCACTCCCCTTTCTATTTTATGTTTTAAATTAGTGTATGAAATAATTCCTGACATATATGAATAAAATTTTACTAAAAAGCATTGAAATGGCCTATGTATCAGTGAACAAAATGTATATATAAATATAAGAAGGCTCTTGACATATAAATGCCCATAGCTAACCAGCGCTTTACCCAGCACAATATAGTTGCCCACAGATAAGCAGCGCTTTACCCAGCGCAATGTAGTTGCCCGTAGTTAAGCAGCGCTTTACCCAGCGCAATATAGTTGCCCATAGCTAAGCAGCGCTTTACCTAGTGCAATAGGTTTGTGTGGAGCTGCACACTGTGCTAACCAGCGCACCATCGGGCAACGTCGGGCAACGTGGAGCAACGTAGAGCAAAGTTGAGCAAAGTCGCCTAAAGACAGCCACACCCCCTAGCCTGTCTGGACAGTAGTAAAATAAAAAGCAATGACAAGGTTCGAACCTGGGACACTTTGCGCCATAATCAAAGTACTGAACCACTAAGCCATGACAGCTTAGGATAAACATCCACTGTTAACATGCATATACTTATAAATGGTAGATTAACCATTGCTAAGCAGGTTTGCAGTCAGCCGAGAAGTTTCAAAAACGGCCAATCACAAAAAAGTGCGGGGAAATGCGGCATATTTAAGCTCCATAGGCGGGAATACTCGCCATAACTGATTGTAGCTCCTATCTGCAGTTAGAATGGCTAGTGCTGGAGAGGGTACTCGCTTTCGAGCGCAATGCTGGGGCATCGAGGAGTCAAAATACATGGTTTGGCTCCTTGTTCACAGTCATGAGTCATGACTCCTGCAGGGCCAGTTCCAAGGGACAGAGTATAAAGCAGAGGCTTGGAACCGGTTAGCTCATGATCTCACCAGTGCCACAGGCATCCCTTGGACTGGTGAGCAGGTCCGTCACCGCCATGCACACCTGAAGAGATGGAAGCAGGACCTACTGAACCAATGGATACAGGAGGACCATGACATGCAAGATGCCCCACTACTGAGTAGGTAGCCATGGAATGCAGTATGTAAGACATGCTAATTTAGTCTTTATAATTGATAGGTATGTCTCAATATCCCTTCATTTACTTCACAGCTGCAGGTGTCTGTGCTGCGAATCAGCAAGCCTATGCAGATAGGCTGCTAAGGCTGCGCCACCAGGCAGGTTAGTAATTATTCTGCATGTATTGTTATATAAAATAGGTGAGAGAGTCTGAAAAAAAGTGTTGTAGCCCAATAATATAGCCATAAAATGCGCTGAATAATTCCTTTGCATGTACTGTTATATAAAATAAGTCATAGAGCCAGAAAAAGAGTGTAGTAACCCATTAATAAAGGTAAAATAAGTCTGGAATAATATCTCTGCATGTACTATCATATAAAATAAGTGAGCGCGCATGAAAAAGAGTGTTGTAGCCTATTAATAAAGGTATAATATGTCTTGAATAAGTCTTCCGTATGCACTGTAATATCAAATAAAGGAGAGAGCCTGTAGAAAAGTGTGTAATGTAATTAATAAAGGTATAATACTTGGAGTGTATCTGTGTCACTTACTTTGAAATGTTGTTGTATCCTTGCATTATATAAATAGTACTGTTGTATTAAGTGCTGTCAACCCACAGTTGGGCAGTCCTATGTAAAGTGGATGAAAGAAGAGCCAGTAGCTGTGAAGCATATATACAGTCCTCAACAGTCGGTTAATGGCTGGCATGCATAGGTAAATCTGGCACATGAGTAGCTTGTTAATGTGTTCCCCAGAAATGTGAGTTTGTTACATGAAATGTAGGGTTCTGTAGAAATTGAACTGAAAATGTCACGTGAACACATCCAGATATGTAGATATATAAATATAAATAAAATATATAACTATGTAGCAGTAACATCAGCATCTTGGACAGTTAGTATGTCAGATATAGGTCAGGTATATAATGAACTAGCCAAACCCATTACACAACCTAATGCATGTTGCCTAGTGTAATAATACATATAGGGGATATACACCTGCAGTCAATAGGAATGTAGTGTAGACTAAAAGTACTTATAAGATGTTAATGGAGGTTTCTTTTTACACCCTACTGTATGTGCATAAACAATGCAATTCCACACCTCAATGGGTATGTCTGATCTCAAAACATTTGTTGGGACATATGTCCTATTGTTCTATAAATATCTGCATTTACTTTGATGCATGTGCCCTGTTCAAACACCACAATCTTGATGGCCTGTTACCACCAATCATCCCTGCATGCTGTTGTAATGTCCACTGTTGTTCAATATATGCATGTGTTATGCTTGCTGTTCAACAGTTGGAACCCTGGTGTGTTGGGTTAATGGGAATATTACTGCATGCTGTTACAACTAATTTGGAATGCTGTTGTCTATGTTGTAATTAAACACACCTAATCACAGAACGTATGGGAAGGCCGGTCCCAGCGGACCCACCTGTCCATACTCAGCTGGCGATTGCACCTGGCACCAGCAAGTCCGGTGCCCAGCCCGGGCTCCCCATCCTCCGTTGGTCCTGTGCCACCTTCGGGTGGAAGCACTGCAGGGGATGGGGCTCATTCCCCCGTGCAAGCATGGGCGGAGAAGGGATACCTGTCACCCTCCGAATGGTCCGGGTTGTGGTGCGTAGGGAGATCCAGCGTTCAGTCGCTGATCCCCTACGCCAGCTTGAGGCGAGAGTGGTGCAACTCATGGGTGAGCCTGCTCCTCCTACACAGCCCCCAGCACAGCCACCATCGGGGCTGTAAAGGTGCAGTTGTGACTGCCCATGGGTGGGGATCTCAGTTCCACTGTTACCATCTGTGGGCTCATGGGTTTGCGATTTCCAAACATCCGACCCCGTCAATGGTGTTCACCCACCGCATGTGTCATACTCCACCCCTGTATGCGTCTTGTTTGTCTTGTCTGTTTACCTCCCCAACCTACCTCCCCAAATATACCTACTTCCTCTACCTCACATTCCACTCTCACCTGAAAAAAAAAAAAAAAAAAAAGGGCAATCTGTTCCCACAAAAAAATTACGCCCCATACATATCTGCCCATTTTGCACACATGTCCGCTGGACATGTAAACTGATAATTACAATTGGCAGTACAACATACTTTGTTGTCCTCACCCCTCTCTCAGGGGTGGAAGGTTTCAAATTTCACTCCAAATATCTAACATATGCACAGCTGTTGCTGGTAAAGAAATGGGCAGCTATGGACCTTCCCTACACCCGTCCTGCACATCCCGAGCTGGTTTCCTTACTGTCTTTCCCTCTTTGTGCCCCCTTTTTCACCACTTTCCTATCTCCCCATTTTCTTTTCTTTCAAAGTAATTAGCACGGGGGTTAGTGGGAGGAAGCACTTTTAAGCAGTAGTTAGCAGGTTTGAGCGAGTGTGCGCATGTGTGCGCTTAGCTAAGCATTGCTAAGCATCACGCAAACCCACGCAAACCCACTTACAACTGCTTAAAAGTGCCTTAGTCACTCTATATGTTAGGGCCCTTGTTCTGCTCAGCAGCAAAATAAAACACCTCTGTCAGTCTCGAACCCCAGACCTTGGACACACTACACTAGACTGCATGAAGTACCACTAAACCACAGCAGATATACAATAACTTGGTGCTGAAATAAATATATCATGCAATACAATGATTGAATGTAAAGGAAAAATAGGAAGGCCATAACACAAAGCTTGTTCTCTGGATCTTTACCAGAAATTGTTGTGGAATTGCATTACATGACTGTGATAAGAGAAGCAGCCAGTCTAGCAGCAAATAATGTTATAGAGGCACTTTACAACCCCCACACAGTATCATAGCAGGACAAACACTGGCATATCTGATTAGGGCAGAGGCCATACTTCCTAACTGTGACTACTTTTCAGGGATGTCCCTGATTGTGAAACATATTTTAGCTGTGTCCCTCTGAATTCCTCTGAAAAGTACTGACGTTAGTCAGAAAGGTGGGGTATTACACAATGAATAATGAAAATAATAATAGTAGACACCACTTGTACTTCATAAAAGATGTACTAATCCATATGCACTGCTTCACTCAAGTCTACACTTACTGTCTCTATTATTTGGAAGGTGTACGTCACTTTTAACTACCTATCCCTGAATCCATGCAAATATGTATCTGAGTGTTTCATAGGCCTGGCAGAGGCACAAACACACAGGCATATCAGCTTTTCTGCTGTTACACACTCTGCAAATAGCTTTGGGAGGACTTCCACAAGCATACCGTTATGTAGGAGTACAGCACAGAAATACCAAAGGATGTAGCCATGTACTGGTAGCAACTGACTGTAACAATGCCATTGTACCAGTGCTGAAAACACTTGTGGGTTGCACAGACAAAGAATAACAGGCTAACATCTGGCTACCATCTGGATAGGTTCACAGTTGGGAACTCTGCAGACAGACCACCTGCCTTGATAAACTAACAGGTGCACACCAATCCTTTAAGCCCAGTAAGATAACACACACACAATAATACAAAATGCTCTCTGTATGTCTGCACCCCCCAAAACATTTTAAATATATGTGTGTGTTTAGGGTCTATCAAGGATGTAGGTAGGCATACTCAGCACTGGAAATGTCCAGCTTTCCTGAGAATCCTGTGCTAATGTCAACAATAAAAAACACAATCCCTGCAGAAGTGAGTACATCAATATGCACAGTATAACAGTTCACAAACAGTTCATGTACCAGAAGAATACTTCTCAATAATTACTTTTGTATGGCAGTTAATTATATAAGTAGAAAAGAAACTACATACTCACATATATCTTGTGTAAGCATTTGTAGGGGTGAGTTAAACACTACACTGATAGCTCTGTACTGGAAGTGGCAACAGTCAGGTCTGAGTACGACATGTACATCACTGTCTACACCTCTAGCTTCAGATATAAGAACTTTACCAACCTTCTGACTTAAACAACAGTGTCCACAGCAAACAAGCATGGGCCCCACTCTGGAAATCTGAAAGGGCTACGCCTACATAACTTAGCAATTTATAGCATTTGGGTTGCTATGACAGTGAGTACTGCAATTACCACACAGCAGGCTGTATGCATTTACCAAATGCTGGGCACCAACTGGTGCAGAGGGCATCACATGCACATGTGCAGATACCTATAAAAGCAGACTGTACTTGCTATCCCCACATGCAATCATTACATTTCACGTGTTATAGCATCTGTAAACCTGGAGAGGAGTAAAAATAAAAAGTATTACTTAATAATAAAAAATTTAATTAAGTAAAACAAATTTACTGAATTACTAACCAAAAATATTAATTAAATAAAAAAAAACTTAATTAATAACCAAAGAAAATTAAGTAAAAGCAAACTTTACTTAATTAATACCAAAAAAAATAAATGAAATTGACAAAACATACACAGACGGACCTGAAAGTGACAAACAGGTATGTAACAGATATGTGTTTACCGGCAAGTAGTAGATGTTTATGAAGAGTACTGTAAATACTTTGAAACATGCATATGTGGCGGCAGTAGGTATTTATGCACTGATGTCATGCATGACTACTGCCATGGACAAATTAGTGTGTAGCTGTGTGCAGTGGGACATAACTCTGACATATGTAGCTCAGCATTAAATGTCAAACATCTGATCATGTCATCTGTGTTCTGTACAGTACTGTGTATATTTGGTGTTTCGGGGAGTTGTGCAAACAGCTATATAAACCTGGATGTGACAGACTAAGACATGCATGATAGTCATATAATGTATAGCTTAGCATTGGCAACTGCTGTACCAGGCTAGTATAGTAATGTAGCATTAGCAGCTATAAATACTCCCTGTAATATTACTGTTATGCACACATTTGGCAACTGTTCATGTTATAGCAAGGCCCAACAGGTCATCCGTGATGTCTACGGACTTACAACAGTGTGGACCTTGTGTGTGTATGGCACACACATATGGAGAGATATTTATGTGTCAGATATATTAGCATCTTAACATGTGCATAGAGCAAGGGACATACTGCAACTGTTTGTGAGGGGTGGACATATATATGTTGGTGAAGGTTGTTATGTGCATATTCTGATGTAGGTTGTAGTGTGTGGCAAACAAGACAGCATACAGTGCTGGTATATGATGTTTAAACACTGTGGGTATGATTTGTTAAGTTTTTAGTCTTCCAGACAGGGAGTCCTGCTAAAGCTACATGGGCTGAGAATACCTTCAATGCATTCTGCACAAGACTATGCAATATTATTACTTAACTGTATCCCTCTCAACCTTTGCAAAATTGATATTCCCACCATGAAAGGTGGACTGTATATGTGCCTATATGTAAAGCTATATGTACACCAATGGATGTTTATATGTATGCTCAAGCTCAATGTTGTAAATGTATTGCCATCCTTTTTGTTAAAAACCCTGTACCCATGAACTACCACATAGGTGGTAGTCTACTCAACACCAAAAGTGTGATAACAGACCATGGGACACAGGTGGACAATAGTGTCCCTTTTGATAAGCACAGTGCCACAATAGTCATGTAAACTGTGTACGGTCCACATGTCATCAGAAAAGGTGTGTCATCCATGAAAAAAGAGGTCAGTGTTCCACTCTTCTCATCAGTCATAAAACCCATCATAGAGTACAATGGTACTTTTGGTATGTACCTCAGAAGACATCTACAGCAACTGTAGACACCAGGCACATACCTCACAAAGAGTATTACCAAACTCAAACAGGTGCCCTATGTAGACTGTCTTACAAAACCACAGCTACACTGTGTTGCATACTGCCTACCCAGAGGCAACCTCTGCCTAACATACAAAGCTATGCCAAACCCACAGGTGTTGGCCATGCTCCATGTAAACAGATCAAAATCCCTACAAGCTACACACTGTACTGATCTAAACCTTGTAACGTCAAAAAGCAAAACATGCTGGAGTGGTACATTCTCATCTCAGACACATACCATACTCTGGAACTAACTACCTATCAATAGCAAAGAAAGGTCCTCATTAGCAGTCATCATGAATAATCATGATGAATGGATGTGAGATAGGAAATACAACCCGGGAATCACCTCTGTGGCTCTGCATGACAGGGACACATGAAGTTAAATTACATGGGTGTTCAAGGGCAGGGTACCGTATGGCTAGGCTTCTATAGGCCCTACGGCTAATAGCCTATTAGCTACCTAGGACCCGATACACACACGCATGTACATGTTGCATTAATTGCTATGTGAGGTTGACTGAGTGTGATGGTGAATGTGTAGGTGAATGTGTCAACGTTGTGTATATGTGTGATAGCCTAGTGGGAAACTGTTTATATCATGGTATGTAGTGTTCTAGCTCTGATCCCCGCAGAAGATATGTATGCTATTGCTAGGCAGGAAAAGTAGTATGACATATGGTGTGATTTAGTCCCATGTTATTGACTGGAGTGTGCCATTGTAGGCTAAAGCAGTATATGTATGCTTATTGATTGTTAACACTAGTGAATACAAATCCCGTATGAACTGTAGTACTACCTGAAGCTGTAAGCCTAAACAGCACAGTATGGTGTATATCCACATTGCTTGGAAACACTGTTTTGTTTGTTACCTGTACCCCTCACACATTACATAGCTCAGGCATAAGGTTTTGTAAGTGCTGACACACAGTACTGTATGGTACACAGGTAAAGCTCATCAGGGTTGCCATACCTTTGTGTCTTTTAGGTATGTCTGATGTGTGTGTGGGTATGCCTGTAACATGGCCTTGGTCGTATGTGTGTTACAGGATATAGGTGCATATCTAGCAACATGTATAGTGTAGTACAGCAGTATGCCATCTATATTGATGAATGTGCACATATGTTACTTAGGGGTTTGCTATCAACAAGTAGTGTGGTGTACTGGTAGTACTGTAACTGTACTTCACAATCATTTCAATGGATGACATATTTCTGTATGCATTAGCTTCATATATACCTCCTGTGGCTAGGTGGTGCATTGTGTCACATACAGTGTGCCATGTACTGTTGTATAGTCTTACATACTGGTTTCACTTTGTTGCTGTGCAGAACATGGTTTAATATATATAACGTGACAGGCACTGTCAGGCAGTTGTGGGCTGAGAACTGATATGTGGTATTAAAAGTGTGTATCTACTGACAGCCAATATGTTGTTATATATGGCATTTCATTGATATCTGCACTTTAGAATGTTAAGTGTGCCACATGACTTACTCACAATTATTGTTTTATTGTCTTCCAGGGACATGTCTCACCATCGCAACCCTGCGTATTCCCATGAAGAGGAGGAAATCATAATATCCACCCTAGTACAACATCACACCCTGCTGTTCTCCAGAATCAGCCAGGACCATCATAAGCGCACTGCACTGTGGCAAGATGTTGTCCATCGGGTTAATGACGTAGGCATGCATAACCGGACTTATGAGCAGGTACACCATCACTGCAGTGATTTAATTAGACATGTCTGGCAGCATGCCTCCAATGTCCATAGACAACAGCTTGCCATGGGTGGAGGTGCAGCATTACATCCGGTCCTCACCAGAGTGGAAGAGCTGTTCCTCAGCGTGGTGGCTCCTGGCCAACCACTACAACAGACATGTGTCATCAGGGAGGCCGGAGTCACCAAGCAAGTTGACTCGGAGCGTGCAGGTAACATGGCATATCTGTAGACTACTGTTAGCTCAACTGTTAGAACATGCATATTTCAGATGTGTACTGTGTATTTAGAAGATGTGGAGCCTGGTGTTGCGCATTACTGATAATTTGGAACATAATCTGTATGCCTGTGACTGTCAACCATTGTACTACTGTAAAATTGCAAAATCACAGCAGCAATGCCATAGTTGTTGACACTGACAAACTGTCTCATATCCTTGTAGGTCCCTCTGGTGTGACAGCAAGACAGCAGACCCATGCTGGTGAGTGTTCTACATTTGATATAGCAAATAACATATGCATGTCATAGGTGAGTTGTAGGCCATATACACATGTAAAACACCTACACATAATGCATGCTCTGCATGTTTTCTGTGGGACTATGCACATCCCTGTAACATGAGTAGCTGCCTCAAACACATGCAATACAAAGAGCATCCCAAACAATTGTGGTACACTGCAGTGGACATTGTATAGGCAGAGTCAATATACACATGCACACAACATACACCACTTTGTCATACGCAATATGTGTAATATGATACACATGGCATATTTAGACACCTGCTGTAAGGTCAGACTCCAGTATCCCAAATGTCATCCACACAGCACGCATACTATACCTGAGGGGTAGAGGACTATCATGGGGTGGTGCGACACTCAACACACAACACATTCATGTTAGGCAATGCTCCCTATTGAACACCTTATATAGCCATGTAACAACTGCCTGTGAAATGGTTAATGTAGCCACAGTGCTGCAGTTCAGGTACAGCAAGATAGTTGCCAGTGTGGCACACATTAGTGGCCTTGAGTGACCACATGATGCTGCCTGATGATGGCTCATGGTATTACACTACATCCAGTTACAGTAACTACAGTACTACACATAGCATTCATTGCTATACACCTAACAGTTGTGTGCATCCAGCCATGGTATGTATACCTGTGAGTGATGGTGCGCAGGACATTGAAAAGAATTTAATACTTGCACAGCAATGTTGTGTCCATCTACACATTGTGTTCCAGGGTGAGGCCAATCATTGAACAACACACATGCATCAAAGACATGTATACTGTTATTAACAAGGACTCTCTACACTCACACTGCATGCTGTTGAGCAACACACATCCTGCATGCTGACACGTGTGATAGGACACTTTGGCTTGTGATACTGTACTCCACCATCAACCACTAATGAGTATGTTCTGGATTGCTGTTGGTGTGTGTGTGTGTGTGTGTGTGTGTGTGTGTGTGTGTGTCTACTTTAGTGAGTAGTGTATTTATGTTCATGTGTTCATGTGTGAATGTGTTCATGTGTTGCATGTGTGCATGTGTGCATGTGTGCATGTGTTCATGTGTGCATGTGTTCATATGTTCATGTGTGCATGTGAGCATGTGTTCATGTGTTCATGTGTGCATGTGTTCATGTGTGCATGTGTTCATGTGTGCATGTGTGCATGTGTTCATGTGGGCATGTGTGCATGTGTTCATGTGTTCATGTGTTCATGTGTGCATGTGTGCATGTGTGTTAACATCATGTACAGATTGTAAAGTGTGTTTCCTGACTTCCTCTCACAGGTGCTGAGGTTGTGTTGGTTGAGTGCAGCAGGGAACCTGAAGACACTGCCACAAATAGTGGAAATGATGATACATGTGTTATGGCACAGGCAGGTTTGGCAGGCTCTGTTGTTGGGCCGCCAATCGACAGTACACAGCTTTCCACCCCATCTATGTGCACATTCATACTGCCAATACATCCCTCATCACCAATGGCCTTAGCAGAGGGACAGCATACAGTAGGCATTGACCAGGATAGTGTGGTATCTGTGGCACATGCATCCCCTCACAGCAGCCATACCCAGATTCCTGGAACGGTACCACATAGGCAGATGTCCAGGGGTACTCGTGGGAGCACTACTGGTCATAATGCCCCTGGCAGATGTGCCCCCACAGGTCTTACAACCTCAGGTATGTTCCGGGCTGTAATGCAGGCACAGGCACATATGAAATGGTACACCAGACAGGGACTAAGGGCACAGAGGGCCCATAACACTGCTATCAATGACAGTATCAGTGACATTGCCGGTGCTGTCCGTAATTACACCGAGGTCATTGATAGACGTTGGGGGGAGACATTAGATGTCCTCTGCAATGTCATGTCCATGTGCCAGGACAGTGCAGGATGACTGAGACATTGATGTGGACGTATGCCAGCAACATCATTGGCTGGCAGTCGTCGCGGATGACACACAAGTCACAGCTGCTCCCGTAGTGGCAGTACCAGCCCCAGCATTGTTGGGGCTGGGCTGTCAATAGATCATCATAGAAGGCCATGTGCATGTGGCTTTGGCCAGTCCCAGCAGGGACATGGGTCCAGTCAACATCCCTCTGCCTCTGATGATAGTACCCAGTCTGACTTAGTACCCGATACTGTCTGTGGCACCCCTGCCAGGCATAGGTACTGTGTCCGTGGCCAGAGATGGTGATCTGTACAGCCTGGCAGGTACAGTCTGTGGCTGTCCCACAACCTCCCGTATATGGCAGCCACATGGTGGAACTGTGTGCATGCAGACACACACACATAAACCAAACACCTAGGGCTAACACATACACACACACAGTACATCAACATTGACCCATGCTGTATTGTTGTCCCTCACACACACACACACACACACACACACACACACACACACACACACACACACACACACATGTTGATTGGATGGGTCAATGTTGGGCTCTGGCAAACCAACAACACACCCTGTGCATATGATGAAACTGTGCCACCTCCTGTAATCTGTCACATTGATGTAGGAACAGGCTAACATGGTGCTGATGCACAGGGTGACTTTATAGCAGTGTATCAATGTTAGCATGTTGTCAAAAGTAGAGTGTGATGATATCCTTGTAGGTATATCTGAGCAGGCATGATGCATTAAAGCTATGATTATCAATGTAGTATTGTTTACACCAGTGTTAATTCTAAAAATGTATTGTCCGCCCATGTGCCACTTGGCTGATGTGTGTAGTTTTGGCAGCATGTGTTGGTGAGTGGACAGTACTTGTGTGATGTGTGCAGTACAGATTTGCAGGTGTACATTTCTGAATATGGTGGAGGTGCCCTGTCTGCATGTACGTGCATAGTGGACACATGGGAAGGGTGACATGCCGTGTATTACTCAGTGTTAACACTTCATAGTTTCTATTGGTGGCCAGTATGCATTTTACTACACATATGTTTTAATTTGGGTACACATGTGTGTATGACATGGTTTGACACTATGCTGTGGGTGTTACTGTTACTATCTGTCATTGGTTTGCATTCTGGTAGTATACACAACCTCAACAACCTGACTATAACCAATCGTTAGATGATGTCTTGACAACTGACACACAGATGTAGAAAACTCAGTAGCATTTGCATCCTTCCAGTACTATACTATACCAGTAACCAGTGGTATTGATCTTCACCCATTTCTGGGACCACTCCTGTTTGGCATATAGCCCTCTTAGGTACAAGCAAATACACTAGGGATATGTCCGTCCACATCTGGAAATGCATACAGTGGCCTACAATGCAGTCTCCGGATGAGACACTTATCCTCCACAAGGGTATCATGCAGACAAATACCTGTTGTGCAACCCATGCTGTAAAGCTATAAGCCAACAATAGCATAGTCATCCACATTTACTAAACATAGTATCCCGACAGTACCACATAGGTAGTAACCCCCAACATGTAGAACAGGTACCGATGTGTACATACAGTCAAGTGTTATGTCATCTGTCCTTTGGTATTCACATTTCCAAAGGTATTCTGATGTCCCTCGGTGTATCACATAATCACTAAGGGTTCTGTATGCATATCCACAAAGTTGTTGTACACCTATAATGAATGTCCATTATTGACAGACTTTGTTGTGTTTGAACATGTCTGACATATACCCCAGGCATGAACCCTCACTCACACTATTCTATAGAAACTGTCATGGGTGTGTGTGACACAGATGACCTAGGCCACAGATCACTACAGTGGCTGGCCTTTTCACAAACATACATATGTGACCTAAGGTCTGAGAAGCAGCAGCACAATCTGTCAAAGGTAACAGATGTATTCATGTAGAAAGCAGGCTTCACACATATGAACCAGTTGAGGTCACTTGTACATATATGTATTTGCCACACAGATACCTGAAGTGTACAATGCACATACTGTTGTTATACTGATATGTCATACAGTAGTAAAAGCAAAACTCACAACACACTGACCAACAGTGTCACACACACACACTCAGCAATTGCAGGATTCAAACCCCTACCTAACTATGTTATGATACTAGAGAGATAAGCATTAATACAATGCGCTATACGCTTTACTGGGAGTTTTCATTTCCAATGCTATATTTGTAGGATGCTGACATCATCAGACTTGCCAAAGAGGAATATAACACTTTTCAGGTGTTTTCCTAGTCCCCAAAAAGGGCACTCCTCTCAAAGGAAATCACACAGAAACATACACCCCTACACACACACACACACACACACACACACACACACACACACACACACACACACACACACACACTCAGCAATCAAACCCCTACCTAACTATGTTATGATACTAGAGAGATACACATTAACACAACGCATTATATGCTTTACTGGGAGTTTTCATTTCCAATGCTATATTTGTAGGATGCTGACATCATCAGACTAGACATGGTAATGTGTGTGCACTTTGTTTTATGCAATCCCAGGACTGAGCCATGGGGGACAGCAGGTGTTACCAGCTTGAACAGGACTCCACAATTCTTACCTTGTGTGATCTATCTGTGGCCCAGTTGCCAATCCATCAGATGACAATACATATTTATGCACAGGTTGTTGATTTTGTGGATACGACGTGTCTGGGATGTTGGAAAAGGGCTATTCAAAGTGTAAACAGTAGTGAATTCCCCGATTACAGGAAACCGATGAAGGCAGTCTCACAGTGTTGAAAGAACAATAAGTCTCAAAATGTCGCAAATAATCCTCTCGCAAGACTATGCAGTCCGTAATAAAGAGAAATTTATTTACACAAACACAGTACAAGTCGATTAAGCGCTTTCATTTCCTGACCGGAAACTTCATCAGAATGAATGTTATTGCTACACAAGGGCTTTTATACATCTTCTTATTAGTTAATTCAATAATTGATAATTTAAAACAATTAATAACAAATAGTGTTGCCTTAAAGTTCAAAGTTTAAAATAGGTTACAAAAAAGTTAAAAGTTAAAAACGAGAGATAAAATGACACATAAATAAATAACACATAGGTACGCTTGTGTACTTTTGTTGATGTATAATATGTAACTCAAAGTGTATGTGGGACGTGTGTAGCTCATTTCATTGATGTATGTCCTGGGTGGCTGCCTTGCAAACAGTCTAGCAGGTTTGCAAACCATGATCTGCCCATGACCAAACCAAAGTTGGTAGGGTTGTGTGTTTGTAGGCTTCCAGTAGCTCTGTTTATGACTTCAATCGTGATGGACTCCATGGCCTTGCAGATCAGACTTCATAGGCTTATAAGACTATAGTTCCCATGGTCTGTTGTGCACCAACACTTGTGGAGTATGCCATATGTTTCTGTAACCCATTCAACAGTTTCATATCCTGTAGAGATGGTGCAGGCTCAACAGACTGTTCAGGTGCAGGGTCTGTTTGTTCTGCAGTTCACTTATGACACATATAGGGACACAAAGTAATCCAATTGATGCCATATTTTCAGCTTTGGAAGGAGCTTTTTACCCATTCTACATGTGATATCTCCTGTTATGATGATAGGGCCTTTTATCAGTGGGAGGTGGGTATGTATGTATGGGCCTGTCTGACAGGATGTTGGCATTGTCAGTCATTTACAGTTGGCCCTGACTCAGGACATATATGAGTGTACATTGCTATTTATGACATAGCTGAAGGAAGTGTCATGGTTCTGTATGGAATCCTTCACAGATAATCTTTCCATAACCTAGATTGGATAATGTTTGGAGTGCACATTGTTAATTGATGATACTGATTGCAGGTTTTTTATCTTCTTTGCTTTTCCACTTTCTATGAACAACCAAAGTATCTGTAGTACATATTTGATTATAACAGGGTTCCAATATATTATATATGTGTCTGTTGTCATATAACTGTGTGCACAAGGCAGGATTGGTGAATAGTGTGAGGTTCCTGGGTTAACACATGCAACTGCCAGATATGTGTAGCCCACTGCTGTACTCAGACATGGCCTAAGTGTGTCAGCATGCCCAGTTTGGACTTTCAGTATGTTGTTGCCTGACATTTGCCTCATTTATTCAAGTGTGTGAGCATGCCCAGTGTGACCTTTCAGTATGTTGCTGTCTGAAGTCCACTACATTTGTTGATGTATGTGAATACGCCCAATATTAACATTTATACTATATGTGTGTTGAAAATCAAGTTGTATTTTTACTGTAGGGCTCACCTTTGTGTCATAACTCTACAGGGATTATGCTGTGCCTGCAGGGTTTCCATGAGACACTTTGCATAGACTCATCAACATTTCTTCATACAGGCTGATCAGTGAAATACTGTCATGGTTTAGTAGTTCAGTACTGTGACTATAGTGCGCGGTATCCTGGGTTTAAGCACTGTCACTGCTTTATATTTTCATACTGGGCAGACCAGACTGCTTAAGGGCCAGTAAACAAATATGAGCATGTTTACCTGCTTTTGCTCAACTATGCACAACTTTGACCAAACTTGTCCAACATTGCTCAACGTTAACCAACATTGCTGAAAGTTGACCAATATTGCTCAACATGGCCCAAAGTTGTGCTTGTTAGTGTGTGCAATGTTGTTTACATATATTTAATAGTGGTAAAAGCTGTTTAGCACTGCTTTATATTGCTTAAAACATGGCAATCATGCCTCAGGTGGTGCTGCAGGGCTGCCTATGTCAGATGCACATAGTACACTCTCTATACATGTTTGAAAATAGGTAGTGTCAAGTTAGGCATCCCTTTTACTATATGTGCAAGTCAGAGAGAGGTATCATTTCCAGGGTTCCTACTGAGCCAGTGTATGTGCTATGCGTTGCCTCTTTGCCAAGGCCAAAGCATACTGGGCATGCCTTCTTCTGCCTACTGGGGCAGGCTCAGGTTGTTCCTCCTCCGAGTCACGCTCTGCCTGTGATGGCCTTGGCAATGGTGGGGGGCAGTTTGGCCTGGCCCTGTGCTGCTCCTGCTGCAGCTGTTTTTGCAGTATCATATTATGTAGCATGACATACCATGACAATTTGGGTATGAAAATGGGTCTGAGGTCTGATTTGGCCAGGCCCTATTTTTCTAATGTTGATGGGATCCCTTTGGGAAAATATATGCCTGATGGAAGGGCATATGATGCAATGGTTCCCATTACTTTTTCATATGCCATTGATGTAAGAGACATTTGTGAGGTTATCAAGTTTAATTGTTCTATTTTGACCGCTGATGATCATGTCAAGAATATAGTAGGGGGTAAGCCTCTGATAAGATATAAGAATAAGAAGTCTCTTAAATGACAATTATGTTATAAGACCAGATATGCATCCCCAAAAGGAGGGCTGGTTGTTTTTGGTACCTGTTGCTGCAATAGATGCATCTTCTGTATTTATATTGATACATCTAATGCTTTTATTCCCTCCAGGTCTGGGGTCATCTTCTGTTTTAAAGTTGTGGCCGATTGTCAAACTCTTAAAGTGATTTATTTAGCTATTTTCAAGTCATGTACTTTATTTTTATGTGGGCAAGACTAATAGCCCATTTTTTGAGAGAATTTGGGAACATCTATACAGTATTTGTATGAGTGATAGCAAGAGTGCTCCTGCCAATCATGTGGTGGAGTTTGGTTGTTCACATGTTTTTAATTTTATGGTGATAGAGAAGGCTGAATGTAGTTTATGATGGGTGATTTTAGGAATTTTACTGAGAGTAAGGAGCTGCACTGGGTTGTAAGGCTTCAGGCTGATAAGCAGTCTGGCCTTAATGGCAAGGTCTCTTTAAAGCCTCTTCTGAAATCTAGGGATTTATTCAACTGACCTGCCAGATTATTTATTTGAATTGTGTTGTATATTGGTTGTCAGTGGTGCCATTGAATTTGAATTTCTTTAAATGCATTGAGATTGTCTTATTGTACCATGGTCTGAAGATGCACCTCACAGTGTGACAGAGCTTATCTTTCCTGTTCATTAACGCCACTGGAGTTTTTATTATTTTATTTTTCTTTATTTGAGTGATTTTCATCATTTTTGTAATACCCTGCCATGTTTCTGCTGCCGTTACATTTTATTTTGCGCATTTGATTTGTTCTCGGGCACAGTTAGTTCCTTGTGGGAGCTTTTCTACATTCTGTTTAGAAAGTAAATAGGTTTGAGCAAAAGATAGTCTAGAATCAGAGGTTAGGAATTTTTTGTTCCTGTAGAGAAGACCCATTTTTTGATTAGTTTTTTTAATGGATTATTTGACACGGCGGTCAAATTTGAGTTGATCATCTATTATCGCTCCAAGTAGTTTTGTGTGCGACTCTACACTAATGTTTTATTTAAGGATGTGATAGTGAAGGATGCCAGAGTGATTTGGGGAGAAAGAGTAAAGGTTTAGCCTTTTGGGGATTTAATATTTACTGATTTTCTGTGAGCCAGTGTTCAACAGATAGGAAAGAGTTTTAGGCAATAGAGTGAATTTGAAGTATAGTTTTAGGAGAGGAAATTACAGTCAAATCATCAGTGTACTGAATAAGAGAAGAACATTGGCAAGAGGTATAGAGGTCATTGGTGAAGATGTTGAACTCGAGGGGTCTCAGGATGGACAATTGGGGAACACCTGCATGTATGGGAAGAAAGGGGGAGTAGGAGGATTGCCATCTGATGGCCTGCAGTCTATTTGAGAGGTTGCTGGAGAAACATTTAAAAGTGGAGGCTGACCCAGGTTGTAACTGTATGACCCGGGTTTGTCACCCGGAGTCAAAATATACCATCATTAAGTCAGTTTCTTAGATATGGATTAAAGTTGAGTAATTAATCGTCAATTATAGTTCTTTTTTTCCTTTTGTTACTTGTTGTTTAATTTTTCTATTTTTAGATCTAAGTTTGTCCAGTTAGTGGGCGAGCAAAGTGTAATGCATATATAAAGGGTTGAAATACAAGAGGAAATATTTAGAGATTTTACTGGAGCTAAAACAGACTAATATGATAGACCAGGAGCATAGATGTTCAGTTGAGAGAAAAGTAAAAAATAAATAAATAAATAAGAAGGGATAATGGAGGAGTTAGAAAAAGAAAGTATGGCTGGTGATGTGGGTAAAGACTAGTTGTGGAAGACTCTACAAGCACAGGAATTAACAGTGGTACTTAACATACATAAATTAGTATCCATTGAAAAGATGTAGGCAGCCACTGTGTTCAGTTGTCATTTTGTAAAAGGAAGAGAGGTCTATAAGTGAGTATTGCAGCAAGCTGGCACTGTAAAACGGACTTCACTTCTAAAAAAATAAAAATGGGAGATTAGGGAATTAGAGGAGGACTACATACTGTTGAAGTAGGAACTTAAATCAAAATATTTCTAGAAATGGATAAGAAAGAAGAACATAATGACGGAGGAGAAGCTGGATGTACAAGAGTGCTTACAGATGAGAGGATAGTAGTCAGAGCAAGAAGTGGAGAGCCATAAGAAAAGAAAAGAAAGAGAAATGAGGCAGGTAGTAGAGTGATAGGGCGGGGGTTAAGGGGGTACAGGAAATGAGTAAAAAAAGTCAGAAAAGAGGGCAGAGAAATAGATAAAGGTAACAGATATAGGAAAGGCAAATGTTAGTATAACATTCAAAAGTAAAATCAACATAAGGTTAGTCCTGGAGCAAGAGCTAGTAGTAGTTAAGTTTCACAAATTACAATCCTAAAAACAATTTGAAGTATGATCAGCAAGAAAATTAAGCCTGGAGCAAAGCTGGTATTTGGTAGTTGTTCAAATTACTATCACATAAGCAGCATGTAATACTAATTGTTAGTTGCAAGACATTAGCAGAGGAAATTCACGTTAGCAACTTCAACTGCTTGACTATTGTATAAATCAGACAAACAAAAAATCAGTAAGTCATTTACTATGTCTAATAAATTAACAGTAGGAGAAACTCACTTAACGAGTACTATACATCAAGTAAAGATTGAAAAATGCAGATATCATAACCAGGGTAACTGCTCAGCAAGTTAACAGTTAACGAGATACATGCAAAAAATAAAAAAAAACAAATAGTAAAAGAGATGTGTATCTAACATTCAAATAATCATGTCAAATAATTGTGTAATACAATGTCCCACAATCAAAGAGTGAGCTGGAAAATGCAGCATGAGTTCCCAGTAAGAGGAAGCCACTGATTTTACAAAGTAACTTTAGAGTGAACAGTTACCTTCATATACCAAGAGAGCAGGAGCTAAAAGGGGTAAAAACTATGCTTGCGCTAATGCTCAACATACAAAGCAAATTCCACATAAACAGATGTTTCACTTAGCTGTAGAATATTTAACAGTGACCATGTAGGTTAAGCTGATCAGTTATAGCAAACTATGGTCTGAGGTAAATATTGAGTATACAGCCATTTTTGGCAAGAGTGCATGCATGAATAAATTAGACATCCATAAAATTACTTCCCAGTGAAAAATGCACTTACATGAGTAAAGTAGTCTTCGACATTTGTTTTCTACATCACCGGAGGTCAGAGCCATACTGTTAGTAATAGCAAAAGGAAAGATGGTGTGGAATGCCAGAGGGTTTTTAAAATCTGCAGAGGATCATTGGAGGGTGGCCAAGTGATATGATGCTGGTTAGATTAATGGCAAGATGGCCCTTAATAGTATACGAGTTAGATGACCCAGGTTGTGACTCTTCACCTGGAGTCAAAATAAGCAATCAGTAAGTCAGTTTCTTAGATATTGATTAAAGTTGAGTAGTAAATTATAGTTCTTTTTTTTCTTTATTTGTTGTTTCATTTTCTATTTTTAGGTCTAAGTTTGTCCAATTGGCAGGCGGGCAAAGTCTAATGCATATATAAAGAGTTGAAATATAAGGCAAAATATTTAAAGATCATTTTTTACTGAATGCCTGAAAATGTTAACATATATATAATTATTTTAAGTGCACCTAAGAGAAGACTACTGCAACTTAAAACATCTAATAGTTTAACATAAATCATAACTAACATAGAAACTTGTTCCTATTATTCCATGTCTACTCATACTAACATTTTATTCCAGTTCTTATCTTTTTGCTTCTGTAGTTATTATACAGAATTACTTATTTATCATTGTTACATAAGGATGATACAATGAAGTTAAATACACATATGTATTTATGAATAAACCCAAAGACGCAATATCAGGATTTAAGAGAACAAAAATAATATACTGCACTGGTACTATGGTAGATGAAAATACATATAATTGTAGATCTCTTCATCCTTGTATTTGTGGTTTATGTTTGATGATTGGCTATACAGCTCAGGTCTGCTTTCTTCATCAAACACTTAAGAATACACACATATACACACACTTACACCCACACCCACACATGCACGTCCGCGCACATGCACACACATGTGTACACACATGAGCCCCTTTAAATGCACAGAAATTAAATTTTTTCTGTAAAGTGTTTAAATTAGTGATACTGTATTCCCTCATGCATATTTTGTTTAATATCCATTTTTAACATGAAAATGAGCCCCAGGATTCACGAAGCTCCATGCAAGAATAAGGCTATGGAGTGGTTCATGTCCCTTCAGAATAGCAGCATGCCTTGCATATGAATGAAGGTGCACTGCTATCTAATCTAAATGGGCACAAACCAGGAGTGAGTGTAGCAGGCATGTGTCAGCAGTACCTGCACATGAAACACACCCCCTTTGCTCAGAAAGAGCCATACGGCACGTTTTGGCACAGATGAGTGTAAATTTAGTTAATATTAGAGCCTGGCTCTAATATTATACAGTAAACGAGTGCCCGCAGATACTTAAATGTAAGCTAACATTTCAGTATCTGTGGACACTGAAAAATCAAAAAAAGAAAACACAAACACCTAGAAGGCAGCAGCCTTCAAGTGCACACCCCCAAATGTATGCACTCTTGCCCTTCATGCATTGAAGCAGTAGGTCAAGAGGAAAGTAATAGAAATTAAAAAAATGTAAGTTTTTCTTTTTCATCAAATAAATCTGAAGTTTAAGTGGTGGGCAGCTTGTTTGCATGGCATGCTGCTATGCTTAGCCTGGCTGAAATCCTGAAAATGGTAGACAAGTGCTACTGTGATAGAAAATGTCATCAAACTGCTGTTGTATAGTGGTACTGCCATGGTATAGCATGTAGAACATGCTTGGTTTGAATCCACCCCCCCTGCCAATTTTTTTATAAACATTTAAGGAATTTGAATGATAGATGTCAATCATATGTCTCATGTATAGCACAGTAGGGTTGTAAAATATAAATGTAAAAATAATTTATAAATTTAATGAAAAAGTAGATTTAAGCAATGCTTTGCTAGTGTAAACATTGCTTACCTGCCTTTCGCTCTGCTTAGCTGGTGTAAGCATTGCTATGTGGATTTGCATGGAGCTAAGCATAGTTCAGCATATTAAAACCGGCCAATCAAGAAAATGTGTGGGGAAACTACCCCATTTAAACTGCACAGGTGGCAATACAGCCATAACCATTTGGTTTTGCAAACAGCAGGACCAATATGTCTGGTATTGGTGAAGGTGTTCGCTTCTGAGCACAACATTGGGGCATCCAGGAGACCAGGGTCATGGTTGGGCTCCTAGTTAAAAACCATGATGGCAGGCTGCTGTAGGGCCAGTACCAGGGCTAGCAGTACAAAGTGGATGCCTGGAACCAGCTTGCTTGTGATCTCACTAGTGCCACTGGCATATCCTGGACTGGTGAGCAGGTACGTCACCACCATAATGACCTGAAGAGGAGGAGGGGTCCACGCTTCGACCAGTGGATCCAAGAAGCCTGAGTGCAGGATGTCCCACCTGTCTCTAAGTATGCAGTCTTATGTATTTCTAAGTATGGAAAAAGTTCAAGTTGTGACTGTGCAGGTGTGATTAATGTATGATTTCTCCCCATACAGCTGCTGCGCAGAGGTCCCCAAATGTTGAGGCTCATGCCCAGTGACTAGCCCAGCTGTGTCAACAGTATGGTGAGTACAGAATACCCCCTACTATTAGCAGTAAGAAATCAAAATTATAATAATGGTAATACCGCCTGTATATATAATTGCGCTGTAAAAGTCAGGAATAAATGCCTGTGTCAGGCTGCCAGTGTTACAATGGAGTATTCCCAGCTACTGTGTAATACAAATATTGTGATATTGTGATATCAGACTGCAACCCCCCCCCAGCTGTGAACCACAATGGTACAGTCCTCCAAATCATCCATACAAAGTGATTCCAAACTGCAGCCTTACCAGTCTAGATTCAGGAAGAAGGAAGCAGACTGCTGATTCCCTAGAAGTCTATTCAATGCTAACTGCATTGACTGGAAGGGGATTGGACTGCAGGCTTGGACTGTTCCAGGAAAGAGCTGTGAAACCAGTTCATGAACGGAAAGCTGTGAGGAGCTTGTTACAGGTACAAGCTTCTAAGCTTGTTGCAGGATGGAAATCTGTGCAAGATTCTAAGTGTGTGTGTCTGTGTGTACTGATGGCTAGAGAGAACTCAGGATACCTGGTGGTGCTTGAATCATGTACCTTGGCTACAGATAACAAGAGCCTGAATTCCCTACCCACCACCACTTGTGAAACATTTGGAGATTTTTGCTTCATATTTTGTTCTGTTCTGTTCCTTGTAAAATCTGTGGTTTCTGAGTGTTCAATTCCTTAAGTTGTTGATGGTGCAGTGATTGCATTGTTGCCTCATAGCTAGAGGTTCTCTGGTTTGATTGTTGGCTGGAGTGCCTTCTGTGTGGAGTCTGCATGTCCTCCTTGTGTTTGTGTGGGTTTGTTCTGGTGTCCTCCCATGTTACAAAGACATGTGTCTGCAGTATTTCACCCTGGGCCTCTGCTGAAAATTGGCTTTTGTTCCAAGTCAGACTTTTCTGGTTAACAAATTTTAAATAAATAAAATTGGCAGGCATTTGAATTTCAGACTTCATATTTATATTTATTTTATATTTCATATTTACTTCATATTTATTTATGTACTTCATATCATACTTCAGAAAGTACATAGTAACACAAAACATTTTATTCTAGCAATTTTCTAAGTTTATAAGATGAATATTTAAAGATTGTCCCTATTTTTGAGACTGTATTCCCCCATTATTGGCTTTGTCCAGGTTTTTTTTGTGCTAAGGCTGAGAGCTGTGGTGGGAACTGAATTCACTAAATGGTAGCCATTTAAGTTTCAGTCTTACTCTCTTTTAGAGAACAGCTCATTTGGCATAGTGGTATGTTGCTCTGACTGTTTTGCACAGAGTACTGGGTTCAAGACTTGGCAGTGAGATGCATGGTGGTAACACAGAATTTTATAATAGCAACTTTCCAAGATTATACAAGCAATGTTTAAAATGTGCCCCTGGTTTTTGTGCTTTTGTTCCTCCCCAATACATTTTGGCATTTTCCAGATTTCTTGTGCTGCAAAGTTGAGAGATACAGCCGAGTGTCAAGTAGATTTTACACAGAGCTGAGAGCTGCAGGGGAAGAGAAGTTTAGTGCTGTTTATGCTAAGACTGCTCGTTTTGTTATTAGCACAACAGGTAGTGTACTTGCATCTGATGAAGAAGGCTGTTGGTTCTACTCCCGCAGTATGTAGATGCATTGCTGATATTGTACTGTTTTGTAAACGGGGTGGATGCTGCCATCTTGAGAATGTCCTCTTTGGAGAAGATACCTAGCAACTATAAACCCATCCATTATTTGCCATCCATTCCCTATAGTAGTATTAGTAGCTTATCATTTTTTATGTAATGCAGGCAATTTATTCATCAAAGGCAACAAGCACTTTATTTGTAGATGAAACAATGAAATATAAAGTTGTTTGCTAGTAGCAACCTCTTCATTAGTTACAGATCTTTTTAATGTGGAATTATTTAGATGACTTTTACTTCTGCAGAGATTGTGCATATTTACTGATACTGGTGTATTGTAGAAGTCTGAATATACTTTTATGATGGAAATGTTCTCAGTTGAGCAGTTTTGTCATTATTGGTACATGCATTATGTTTCATTGTTTACTGGAAAAATGTTCAAAACAATAAATTTAAAACACCCTCTAACAACTGTACTGTATTATGCAAGGAATATAATTTAATGCAATCAGGAAGGTGCATCACATATCACATGTATGTTTTGTGTGCAAGGGGCCTATCATTTGAAAATAGCCCAAAGTTAATCTTTATCTGCCACTAGCCAAATGTATTTTCTTTGGATGTGCATTTCAATGCTGTTTCAATGAATGTGAGTTTAAAGGGCAGAGAAGTTTTAATGCTAAGTTTGTTTTCATTGTGAGTCTGCATTGCTTTGTTTAGCAAATGTCTTGGTGTTTGTGCTGTAAAATGCAAAATAAAACTTTCAAATGAAGTCCAAATCATCATAGAAGTAAAGCAGTATGCACATTAGTGTTTATGGTAAATGGGGTGAAATAACCAAGTAATGGTTCATTGAAATGGCTGCACGGGGGAGGCTCCATTCGACCATGATTTTGTGAGGGGGAAGGGCGGCAAACTCAAAGAGAGCCCCGACTGAACTATACCTCTCAACTGTCCAGATTTTCACAGAATGAATAGATTTTTGCTTCTTATTTTTGGTTTGTTCTTCATAAAATTTGTGGTATTCTGGCAAATCATTTAGGAATTAAGTCACTAAATAATGACAGACACTGAGTTTCAGACTTCATAACCTTCAGAAAAATGCATGCTATAGCAAGACCTGTTATTCTATCAACTATCTCAGTTTATACAAGAGCAATTTTTAGCACTGTTTATATGTTCCACCAATATATTTGGCCTTGTCCAGATTTCCTGCATTAACAGACTGAGAGGTATGTGCAAATAAATTGCTTTATAGAATTAGGCATATCCAAACCTCTCAACTGTCACCGATTTTGGCACAAAATGTTGCTCTTCCCCTAATAATCCCTCCGCAAAATGGCAATTTTGGAAGAAAATGTGGAGGGTTTACAATTAAGAAATAACTGTAATAATTATAGATTACTTTTAGTTCAGAAATGCATGTGGATTCTTTTATTTTGTCAGCTGCTCAAGTTAGCAGTACTAATATTAAAAAGTGTCCCTTCTTTGACAGGTTCCCAGCTGTATAGTGTGGTTATTTTATATTTTTGCATCACATTTTTGGTCCATTTTTTCATAAAATTGTGAAGTTTTTTTTTGGCAAATTAGTGGCAAATTATTAAAGACTGAAGTTAGAAAATAATGACAGACATTTGAGTTTCAGATTTCATACCCTTCAGAAAAGTCATACTAATGCAAAACCTACTATTTTATTATCTTTATAAGTTTATAAGAGCAATATTTAAAAATTGTCCTTATTTTTGGGCCTTTGTCCCACTTCTATGTATGGCTTTGTCCAGATTTCTTGCTCTGAGGTTGAGAGGTATGACAAATGTGTCAGGGCCATCACAGTCAGCCAGAGACATTTCACATTGTGACATACATGTTGCACCCCACTACCCCATGTAGTGACTCTGGATGTGTCCAAGCATGGCAATGAGCAGTTATGCAGTGTAAATGTGCAGAGTATCCCCCCATCCAAGGTAGACACAAGTACTACAGTGGCTTTTCATCTGTCCTTGATGTTGCAGAATGTTCTGGTTTCTGTCATATTTTTATACTGTTGATTTATGCTTATTATTATTCAGAAAGTGCCTGTTGCTCTGTGTTTAAGTAACAATGCTTTAATGACCATCGGGTAAGCTTGTCTGAGATTGTAAGATGCAAGTAAGCTTTAATAAGCATACTGTTAAAGAACTGCTAACATTGAAAGCCTTTCTGTTGTTGCCATGCAGAGAATACTTACATAACTAGATAACGTATAAGCCGTTGACATTGAAATGCATATGACAGAATTTGTAATAAAGGACAGGATTACATTATGTTAAGAGGCTCATTACATTTGTTGGAAACTTGCAGTAATCTTTGCAGGCTTTAGCTGTAAACTAAACAGAATGCTAATCTAGCATGTGTAGTCCATTACCTGGGCAGTAATCTGTTAGGCAATGTATATTGAGCTTGTTTCTTGTTTGCTTTTCATTTTTTACTTTGGTCATGTTTTACACATGAAACAAGTAGATAATTGTTGTCAGGCAGCAGGTCTTTTTTTTATAAGAAACATTTTTAAAAGTGGGGGTATTACAGAGATTGCTACTTTCAGCATGTCACTTGGTACTTTAATAAAGCTGAATATAAATTATAATTAGAACTGCAGTGCAAGGAGAAGTGGTTTGAGTTGAGTGCTGCTTGCTTTTCTTATACTTGATTTTGACTGGCATTCCAGTAATGTATTTAAAAAGTAATTTATTTTTTCATGCCTCACAAGCTTTTTGTTTCCATCTACATATTAAGTAAGCTGTCCTGCAGCCAATGCATTGAAATATTTTTTTCTTCTACACTTCATTTTGTCTTGATTGGACTCTCAT
The DNA here is from genome assembly GCF_019279795.1 of Protopterus annectens. NCBI lineage: Eukaryota > Metazoa > Chordata > Ceratodontiformes > Protopteridae > Protopterus > Protopterus annectens. The sequence goes on along the minus strand of NC_056726.1, from coordinate 900,392,855 downwards.
AATAATGGTTTGGCACCTATGGCAGCGTATTTAATTAAAGTTACAGTTTTTGTGGATTTGAGCATAGCTCCTTCGCTTTCTAGTTGGCCGCACCCCTTCATATTGACCCCACCCATTCATCTGTCTCCTGCAGCCCCACTTTAATTTGAATTCACCAGCCGCCACTGGATATCAGTAGCAAACAAGGTACAATATGCAGGAGAGGAATATTAGAATATGTATGGTGTGTCTAAGTGAACCTGTCAAGAAAGTTACATGTCAGGGCTAATGTAACAGTTAGAAATGAAAAGCATTCCCCTGTGCAGACCATGCAGAAATAGTAATTGTGGATTTCTGAGTTGTACACAGATATGTATGTCAAAACTAATAAAGGTGATCCCAAACACTAGCGTGTGTACTCACCTGCACCTGAAAAATATAAATGTGTACATCCTGCACAATGCATTAACTGAGGTAAACTGATTTAGCACTGCTTGTCTGCATACCTTAGAATGGGCATGTCAAATAAATGAAAAAAAGCAACAGTACATATTTCCATCAGAATGTGTTTTACTTGTTTGTCTGCCAGCATTGTCCTATGTTAACCTTTCAGTTTTAGCTGTATGTAGCTGTGAATATACTGAAAAATGTATAAGGCTAACACATGCAGACTTAAAACCTACACTGTATACTCAGGAATCTAAATTGTGGTACATATTTGTAAAACAGTCAGATGTGCAATCCAGCTAATGTGCACATGTTTCACAAACACTGATACCAATATCTGTTGTGTATGCATAATTTGTACTGAAATGGGAAACAATAATGCAACATGTCATAATAAAAGTACTGTGCACAAAAATATGTACTAGATAGAAATGTTACAGACAGCACACAACACCTCCCCAGTAGCTCAGTCTGATAAGGACTAGTCATGTAGTTCAGTTTTGCACACACACCATGGTTTGCATCCAGGGACCACCACTAACATCTCAGTCTGGTTCTACTGTTGTAAACTGCAATCTGAATAGAAAAAAATAATGTACTGCAACAAGTATATTTTCTATACAGGGCACACAGGTAAATAAATCTGAATAGAAATAATTGCATGATATGTATAACTATGAAAGGTGCACAGTTGCTATGTTGATCAGACCCAGTCCTACAAATAGATGCAAGCTAGACATCCACACTCTGCAGTCTGGCCCAGACAAGCCCCTCAAGTGTCACGCTATCACGGGTAGTTTCCTCAGTTGTCAAGAAACCTGCACAAAGAGAATGTCACAGTAGATGCATGCAAAAGGCACAACACACACTCCAGGGCCTGCAACTAATATGTGAATCTGAAATATGTGTAGACTCAGCAATGTAATGTGCACACCATTCATCTGTACAGGCCCAGAGGTAAAGGAATTGGTATAGAAACAGGTATGATATGTATAACTAACATAAGGGTACAATTGCTCTTTTGATATCTAAAGCTGTTGGTATGCTGTAGCAGCCCCATGGCCCAGGCAGAGTATAAGTGTGGTCAGAATGTAGAGTAGTGAATAGCAGTGTACTGACAAATATACTTGATTGCAGTTGTCAATTGAATTTGTTCCTTCCCTCATCACTCAACTGATCCAACCATCACACCAAAACCAACATGGGTATGTTCTTAAACAAACCTCTACTTTTGGGACCATTGTTCCATTTGGTTTATCATTGTTTAAACTGTGTGCATACTAATATTGACTGTTGAATAATCATTTTATTGCCTACCTGACATACCACTAACTGGCGTGCTGTTGCAACTTTGAATGCCCTTGCATATATGCATGATTTCTGTTTGCTATGGCACTGTTATAATTGCACTGTTTTAGGTAAATGGGAATAACCATGCATGCAATTTTGACTAATGTTGTAATGTGTTGTGCATGACTAACCAATATTCATTGTTAATTTCCACACCATAGCACATATGAGAAGGCAGATCCCAGCAAATCCACCTCTCCCAACCCACCTGGCAGAGGCACCGGGTACCAGCACATCTGGGACTCAACCCAGACCTCCCTCATCTGCTGGTCTTGCACCACCCACTGAAGGGGTTTGGGCTCACCCCCCCTGCAAGTGGGTGCAGTGAGGATGTTGTCACCTGGAATGAGGTCTGTGGCATGGTGCAGTGTCCTCCAGATGGAGGTGGATGACCGTCTGTGCCACGTGGAGGGAAGGTTGTCGCAGCTAGAGAGTCAGGTGGCACCTCCAGCCCAGACCCCAGCACAGCCACTTTCAGGGCTGTGAAGGAGTAGTGGTGACTGCCATCAGGTGGGGACATCAGTGCCACTACTACTATCTGGGGGACTCATGAGCCTAGGATTCCCAACCACCCTGCCTGTCAATGTGTTTACCCCACCCATGTGTCATACACCTCCCCTGTCTGCTGTCTTGTCTGTCTTGTCTATCTGCAAATGCAACCTCTCCTACCAAACATCCCTCACCACACTTTCAAATAATCCTTCCTTAACATCCCACTCTCACCTTAAAAAAAAGGGCATCTGTCCCACAACAAAATCACGTCCCATACATAGCTCTGCATTTCCCCCAGAGATATGTACCTATCACACAATCTAACCCTACCAATTATGCATATTGAATGATGCCCACACACCTCCCTGTAGGGTGTGAGGCTCCAAATTCTAAATTGCCCACATTGAAAGAAGCTGTTGCTGCCAAAGGAATGCAGAACTATGGTCCTTTCCTACACCTTTCTTGCACATCCATACTTGTTTCTCCTCTTGTTTGTCCCCCTGCTTGCCCCAATTTCACCACTTTCCTATCTCTTTTTTTTCTTTATTTGAAATTAGCATGGGTTTAAGTGTCTGTAAGAAGCAGTAAGCGGGCATAAGCTAATCTAAGCTCACGCAAGTGTCGCTTAGCTCTGGAAAACCAGTGCAAACCCGCTTACAACTGCTTTAAAGTGCCTTAATCACTTTGTCTCCAACAGCCTCTGTTCTGCCCAGCAACAACAAAAAAAAGCAGCCATTGAAAGTCTCAAACCCAGGACCCTGCACACTATAACCAAAGTGATTTACAACTAAGCCATTTCAAACATCAATAAACTTGATGTTTTCTCAAACAAATCATCCAGCACAGTCATTCAACAGTAGGGGAAACGTATTCATATATGTAGATGTCTGTATGTATGTATATATACATATCTATATATATATATATATATATATATATATACATATTTATTATATATATATATATATATATATATATATATATACATATCTATTATATATATATATATATCTATATATATTTTTATATATATATATATATATATATATATATATATATATGTATATATATATATATATATATATATATATATATATATATATATATATATATATATATATATATATATATATATATATATATATATATATTTATATATGTTTACATATATATGTCATTCATATATATATATATATATATATATATATATATATATATATATATATATATATATATATATATATATATATATTGATATATATATAGAGCGAGAGAGAGAGAGAGAGAGAGAGAGATAAAGATATCTATATAGATATATCTAAAAAAACACAAAAAATAACTATATGACCAAAGGCACTGTTAATGGGATTGAAGGGGGCCCAAATAAGTATGTCTTGTAATTATTGATATCATCCTCTCCTCCACAGCTGAACAGATCTGCCTTGCAACATAATAACCAGCACTTGCAAGTCTCATACCCAGGACCCTACACAACATAACCACAAGGTAACAGTAATCCATTACAGCTGTTCGATGTCAGGATGATATCAATAACATATCACGCAGAACAGTATGTCTACCATAGGGAATGTGCAATGTGGAAGCAGTAAACATTCCAGTGATACATATACACACACACACACACACACACACACACACACACACACACACACACACACACACACACACACACACACACACACACACACACACACACACACACACACACAGACACACACATACACATATACATATATTACTACTTATAGATATGTATAAGAAGATATATATTTAGAGGGTGCAAAGCATATCAAACAGCCAGTATTCCTACAGTTGCCACCTTTTAAACTTGCCAGTGTTTTTCATTCTTTCATGCAAAAGACAATTATTGCATGAAACATATACCCACAGACAAGTCAAATGATATGACACAACACACAAGTTTGCATACATAGAAATGTTTATTTGTGTACTATTTCAGTTGTATATGCCATTTCATATAGCAGTTAGGTGTCTGAAATACATAATAACTGAGTAATGCAATTATCATACAAAACATTTGCTACAATAATCTGAAAGTATAACATATGCTGTTGTCCACGCCAAGGCCTTCAAGTAGTACAACAGTAAAACAAGCACTTGCCTGGAAGATAAGAATCAATCAGCACTTATTAATTACAGATGTACTTCAGCAGCCTCCAATTAAATTCTATACTCAACCCCTAGGGGGAAAAGAATAAGTTGTCACAATGAAAATGTGTCTGTTACATAACAATGCTTAACTTAAAACATCACTATCACACTGACAAACAGAACTGTATGTAAAACTGTAAGCACTAGTCCACCACTGTTCCGATGGTGAAATGTATGAAAATATACAGCCATATACCTTCATGTGTCTTACTACTGATATTCCTCACATGTTGTAACAGCCTAGGTTAAAACGGTGCATACCCCTCCCTCATAGAATGACCTACAAGGTCATATAACAGTGTTACATAAACTGACCTCTGCACTGTACAAGGTCACACATGTTTTGTCCAGCTGTAGCCCTCATATATATGGACCCTACCCCACAATATGTGTGAAGTCCACAACATCACTAGAATTATAGCAGGAATGCCAGCACTAAATAATGATAGGCCACTCCTTAACAACCTCTTACTGCATGACATATGGAGAAAGCCTGGTATATAGGTGGAGGCAGAGGCTGGAACACAGGGCCATATTTGCAATATTGCTGTTAAACACTGTGAAAGTTGCTGGTTCATAGGTTCATAGGTTCGTACTAGGCTATCTGCCCTAGGGCATTTATAAGCCTAGCCAGAGTGTGTGTGGCTTTCACTACCCCTTAGGATGAGAATACTATGCCCATTTAGGGT
>NC_056726.1:900331322-900382205 GCF_019279795.1 Protopterus annectens | reverse complement strand
TATATCCAGCAGTTAGACCTTTGTTGTTAGGCTATTATGCTTTTATTTACATACAAACTATATGAGACTCTTCTTGCATTATTCTACAGTGTATGCAGTACTTGCCTTAACCAAATACAGGTTTTATACTGGCAATTAATTTACAAATACTTTTGGATTTATTTCCTTTGACAGTACATGCAAAAATATTACTAACCTGCCTCGCATCACAACCTCTCCAGGTGACAGCCATGGGCCTCCTGTTTAAGTGGCCGCTCACTTGCAGCTGTGAAGGACATAAGAGGAATATTTAGCCATACCTACCCATAATATACATGAGCTGGCAATTATTAAACAGGTAGTGAAGTGATACTTACACACAGCTAGGACCTCCCCTTTCTTCCTAGCCTCTTGGATCCACTGATCCAAGAGATCCCCCTTATGCCACTTCAGGTCGGCATAGTGAAGCCTGACCTGCTGACCAGTTTGGGGTATGCCAGTGGCACTGGTGTGGTCACAGGTGAGACAGTCCCAGGGTTTTGCCTTATATTGGGAACCCTGGTACTTGTCCTGCAGCAGTCTCTGCTCATGGTCTTTGACAAGGAGTCCTGTCATGACTCTGGACTCCTGGATGACCCAGTGCTGCACCTGGAAGCACAATCCCTCTCCCCTTTCTGCCATGCTGCCTGCAAGGGGAAGCTACAACCAGTTCATAGGTTCATAGGTAGGTATTAGGCTATTGGCTCTATGGCCTATATAAGCCTAGCCAAACGGTACCCTGGCTTTTGTCACCCAAGAAAATTGTTTTCCTGTGCCCCTGTCAAGCAGAGCCACAGAAGTGATCCCTGGGGTGAATTTCCTATCTCGCATCCAATTATCAAGATTTTTCTTGAAGAGTGCTGATGAGGAGCTTTGTTTGATATAGATAGGTAGCTTGTTCCAGAGTATGGGAAGTCTCTGGGACAGGAATCTATCCCTCCAGCATGTTCTGTTCATTGTGGTGTCAAGGTTTAGATCCCTAGAGCGTGTAGCTTGGAGGGATTGGAATTTCTTTACATGGAGCATGTCCAACAGCTCTGAGTTTGACATCGCTTTGTATAAGTTATGAGATGTATTCCTGCCTGTTGGGTTTAAATAGTGTTGATTTCCTGCACTTTGCCGTGATTGGCCAGTTTTGAAAAGGCTAAGCTATGGGCAAACCTGCTTACCTAAGGTTGGGATTGTTTAAAGGGGTATACCACTGGGCACATTGAGGTAGCTGGCCTACACATTGCTTAAACCTCCTAAACTGGCTTGTGCAATGCTTAGCATTGCTTAAAATTGACTTTGCATTATATTTGCTTTTTGGCATTGATTTATTATTCATTACAACGTATGTGTGTGTATATATATATATATATATATATATATATATATATATATATATATATATATATATATATATGTCTGGTATCCATAATTCATGTGTACGTACACTGTATGGGGTCCTTGTGTTTAGTAGGGGACTTCAACACTCTATTACATTTACACCTCACATCTGGCCTTACTTCAGTACTTCAGTTCACATATTTATGTTATGTAGTAGGTTATAGAACATATGACTATATACGGATTCCTTTCACATGTTCAGTTTGATTTTACTATAGTGAGGGTTTGTTTGTTGATACCTCACTCTTATGTACTCCTGTGATGGCTTAGTGGTTAACTACTGTGACTATAGTGCATAGGGTCCTGGGTTAAAAACCTGCAAGGCCATTCATTTTGTTGCTGGGCAGATATAGAGTGATTAAAGAACTTTTTAGCACTTGTAAGTAGGTTTGTGTGGGTTTGTGTGAGGGTAAGCACTAAATATGCTTACAGAGAGTTAGCTTCAATACTGCTTAACCTGTATGCACATTGCTTACCCCTGCACAAACAGGCTAAAATCCGCTTACTAGTACTTACATATGCTTACTCCCACTTACTACTTCTTAATGCTGCTTACACTTGATTACTAGTGCTTACTCCCACTTACCACTGCACTTATTTAGACAGTAATGTCTAATGGTTCTTGGGAAGGTTAGGGATTCGGAAGCTGTATGGAGTTATCATTCATTACACATTTTACCTACCATTTATATACATGATTCCTGTTTACATATACTGTATGGGTCACATGTGATTATCTGTGGACTTTGCAACATTATGACATTGACACCTCACATCTGCATTTAATGCAGTACTCCAGTTCACAAATATATGCTATTTAGTAGGCTATGCAACTAAAATATTGGTCATAACTTGATTTGACATGGAAAATGGAATGTGCTGCAGTGGGACTCGATCCGGGAATGCCTGCTCATAAGGAGAATGGTCTGACCACTACACTATTGCTATATTGCTTCATTTGCATATATCTTCCTTGTTATCCTCTTCTGCCATTTAGGGAAAAAGAAAATGGCAGGTACTCCACAACAATCGAAGCAAACCTCTGAATGTTGAAAATCAAACTCTTTATTGTACAAAGTAAGCACTCTCGCATCTCCAACAATGCTAGCTCAGACTTAAAAATACAAAGGCACTCCAATGTCTTTGTATTTTTAAGTCTGAGGAAGCGTTGTTGGAGACACGAAAGTGCTTACTTTGTACAATAAAGAGTTTGATTTTCAACATTCAGAGGTTTGCTTTGATTGTTGTGGAGTACCTACCATTTTCTTTTTCCCTTTGGACTGTCTTTGCTTGGAAGTACCTTACCCTGGTGGTGTTCCTTCTTTTTTGTGTCTTCTGCCATTTAAGCTGCATTAACCATAGCTAAGCGATGGGCAAACCCGCACACCTACAGTTAGATTTAATCGGATTCATAAAAAAAAAAAATGGTATGTTTATTTTATTTGTATTTACAATTGCTGTTGTACACGTGGGGAGATGTTGCTGGGGGTATGCGGACACCTATGAGCGGTCTCACTCATTCTTTTGGCCTTTCTGCTGTTCTTCATTGCAGTTGTGTGTATATTCTGAGAGCTCTGCTCTCAGATACGCCCCCTGCACTCTTACATGCTCCATGTAAGATTTGGAGCTCAGGCAGTGCGCCTTCATTAATATGCATAGAGTGCTGCTGTCCTGCTCCTAAACGGCTGCTTCTGTGCAGGACTAAGCTAGCCCTGCATGGAAGATTAGTAAATCCAGAGGATTGTTTATACAGCAACACCCAGGGTGTCTGAAGCAGATGCAATACCAATGTTGACCTGCAGGGTGTGCTGAATATGAACTGTTGCAATCAAACTGGCATCTGCTTAAGTGTCAGTAAACCTCGGCTATAACTGTTTTTCTACAAAAATACTCAAGGTGTCTGAGGCAGATGAAATACCACTGCTAACCTACAAGGTCTGGTGAATTTGAACTGGTGTAATCAAATGGATATCTGCTCAAGCATCAGTAAACCTAGGCTATAACTGTGTTTCTACAAAAGCACCCAAGGTATCTAAGGCAGATGCCATACCAATGTTGAACTGAAGGGCATTCATCAGAGTCTGCAAAAAAAGCAGTTTAAACACTGACACAGCAGAAACCTACTCACTATGTGAATAATCAGGCTATATACAACAGATTAAGCACCAGAAAACACAGGCAGACATACAAGTGTACCAAGCCATATATTGCAAGCACTAGTCAAAACACTTAGACTAGTATACAAACATCTACTTAAACTGATGTGTGACCGATACACCAACCCAAGTCTTAATATAGGTTGTGGAGTACATTTCAAAAAATGTGTGCTGAAACAAAGGCTCAATTATATATAAAATATCAGTATTGTTAGATTTTAATCCCAGTTGTAAGCACAGTTACCATGTGATGATTTCACTTACCTTACTGATGCAAGTAGTAGACTCCAGGTCAGACTGCCGACCATTCACGAGTGGAGTCCTACATGAATTAGTCCTGGGTCCTCTCCTGTTCGGCATCTATTTCTCAGAAGTCCAGGCCAACATAAAGGGACTCTGGCTGACCATGTTTGCAGACAACTGCAAGCTGGGAGCCATTATTAGCTCCTCAAGTGATGCAGGCATCCTACAGAAAGGCCTCACTCAGACCAATGACTGCTGTCGAAACCATGGCCTTAAGCTTAATGTCAAAAAATGTGTCATCATCCCCTTTGGTAAAAACTCAGTTCCCACTAATTATCACATCGATGGGAGAGCCCACTGAACACTGAAGGCATTTAAAGAGATCTGGGGACACAGGTTGACAGCAACCTCTCATTCAACCACCACATTGCCACTGTGGTCAGAAAGTCCTTCAATGTGGCACATCTCATTACCAAGGGTTTTGCATCCAAGAAGAAAGCGGTCATTGTATCTCTCTACTCTTCTCTCATTAGACCAATCATTGAGTATAATGCCCCATTTGGCATGTACCTTACTAGACACCTGCAACAGCTGAAGAGGCCACAAAAGTACCTCACAAAGAGGATCCTAGACATTAAACACATGTCCTACATGGACAGACTCAAAAGACCCCAGCTATTCTCTGTCTCATATCAGCTACTTAGAGGCGATCTTTGCTTGATTTACAAAGCCATGTCTGGCCCAGCTCTGATAGAAATGCTACATCTAAAGAAATCCCAATCCCTCCACACCACACACTCTAGAGACCTCAAACTCATTACCACAATCAACAGAATATGCTGGAGGGACAGGTTCCTCACCGAGAGACTGCCCTTGCTCTGGAATAGACTTCCCATACATGTCAAGCAGAGCACCTCGCTGTCCCTCTTCATCAGAAATCTTGATGAGTGGATGGGTAATAGAAAGTTCACCACAGGGATCACTCCAGTGGCTCTACTTGATAGGGGCACTGGGAACTAACGTTGGGCGGCATGATGCCAGGTCACTTCTATGGCTAGGCTTGTAAAGGTTCCAGTGCCATTAGCCTAGTACACACCTATGAACCTATGATGGGTATTCCTGCATTCTAATCAATATACACATTATTGTGAAAGACACAGGCCTATAAACAGGGGAAAATGCATTTCAGATAACAAAAAAAGGTAAAATGGTCAACAAACCTTTCGCCCTCTGCTGATCCTCAACCCTGCGCATCCACTGTCTCTGTTCTGACTGCAATCTTCTTCACCTGAAATCAAAGACTAGAATGTATGAATAATGTATTCCTCAAATAACCAGTTTATAGACATTTTTTTCTGAAGAACATTAGATAGTCACAATACACAATCAATATTTTTACATTCAGACGATAACATCTTTGAATACAGATTGGAGGACCTAAGGTTCAAACCTGCAACCACAGTCTACATCCAAGCTCCAACTGCGAATGCTACCTGCCTACCTAACACATTTTTATTCACAGGTTCATAGGACAATACTAGGCTATTGGCCCAGAGGCCCTTATGAGCCTAACCAAGAATTTCACCCATGTTCCCACAATGTCAGCATCTGTTTTCCCTGTTCAGCAGGGACACAGGTGGGCTCCCAGGGGTATATTTTTCTGTTTCTCATCCAGTCGTCCAGGTTCTCTTAAAGAGGGATAGTGAGGTATTCTACTTGACATGGAGATGAAGTCTATTCCACAGATGGGGATTGAAAAAAAAGTACTTTTTGCATGTAGTGAAAATACTTTATGTTATGACATCATCTGGATGGCCGACGGTCTACTAATAATGATCCTGGCTTAAGATTGCAAAGTATGAACATGTGCTGCTCATGTAGCTAAACAGCTGGACAATGTATTCTTCAGGCAGTGTAACAGTGTTATGTAGCATTCAGCTTCTGTAAACAGAACCATACATGTTGCTGTATATAATGGACACAGTAAGGTATGTGTGAGGACCGTGATATCCCTTACTAAATTGCACATCTCTAGGGAAATACATACGTCTTCCCTGTTCTGCATTTCAACTGTTAGTCTGCTCATCCCAGTCACCCAAAATTTGAGGATGATGCTGTTAAAAATTTAGGATGATGTTGTTCTACTACTGACTTTAATATTTCGTGAGAAAACAAACCTTCATAGCACTTTTATAAAGTATGCAATATTAACCAAATAATTGCTCACACATATAATAGGATTTAACAAGATCTACTGCCCCACTGTTAAATAGCTGATATTAAAGGAATCTTACAGATTATGGATATATTAGTAGGAAGAGTACAGCATGTCTCAGTTTTTAATTTTGAATGAGTGTTTTCGCTAATGAAGTATTAACTTCTTCAAATAAAGCACAATACAAAAACTGCTTTTTAAATAAGGAAGTAATGATCATGTGTTTGCCAAGCCTCCTCTGTGATCCAATCACATGCTCAGTTTCTTGTTTGACTGTAGTTTGACTGTAGTGCTTTCAGGAAGTGTTGTTCTTTTCTATATATATATATATATATATATATATATATATATATATATATACATATACACGCACACACACACACACACACACACACACACACACACACACACACACACACACACACATATATATATATATATATATATATATATATATATATATATATATATATACATACACATAATCATAACTAGTGAGTAAATAGTAAAAAAATAAAACAAAATATGTGAAAAAATGTGTAGCAAATAAATAATAATTAGCAGCAAACAAATGAAATTATTTTATAAGTGTCTGAGAAATGCTGCTGTTGAATTACTTTTTAACTTTCAACAATTCCCATTCAAGGAATAAGTAATTTAATTTCCTAAAACTCCAGAACCTTTAACATTTTTCGTCTCATCAGATCCTTTAGTTTAAGAACTGGGGTACAGATATGTAATCAGTCAGTCCTGGCCATGCACTGCCATTGAATTTAAGCTGCCAGTACAGTTCATGATTTTCCAGGTTCAGTGACCAAGGACCTCCTCTCATGTTAGGGCTGACTTTTTCTATAATAGCGAAGGTTAATATGTTTGTAAAGTGCATTTGTTTCCTTTATTTTTCTGATGTCATAAGTATATTTGCACTCTTTTAGTTTACATTAGGTCTTCCCTAAGTAAATCCCAGGACAAGATTGGCAAATGGCCATGTAGACTACACCATGGGTTTCACAACTGTATGTTCCTTTTATTTTGACAGTTTGTGACATGATTTTGAAAGATGTTCCAATTTCAATATATTTATAAAAAAGGACAATGTCCACATTTGCTCATGTTGTAAGTTTTTGTGGGGCTCTTTTGTTGTTCATTGCTTCTAATATGATTTTCATATCAGTTCCTTTTCTGTATATAACAATAGATTTTTGTCTTAGTTTTTCATTAGTCACTCTTTTTTCCTATTCCATCAGCCAGTTTTGTATAAAATCTATTTAACAATTTTGCTGTCAACTGTGTAGGTGGCAATAAAGGCATTTTTGAAACTATTCTCAAGTTGTTTCACTGAATTTGTGTTTGGAAGGATGGGTATGGTGTTCAATTCAGGTATTGTTATTTCAGACCTCCGATCCAAAACTGGAACAGAGTACTTTCTTTCACATTTGTTAATCACTTTATACATTAACTCATTGATAAATTGGTTAGGGTAGGCATGTCTTTTAAACATGTGTTTCAGTAAGAAACATTCATCTAGAAAGATACTCTTCTTTGTAGTAATCCGTGCTGTCCTCACAAACTATCCTTTAACCATGGCTTTCTTTTGTGGTTTTTGGATGTGAATTCGAGAAATGATGGAAGACATTAGAATAGGTTGGTTTACGAAAAATGTGTGGTACATATGGTTTGTTTCAAAATCCTTTTTATTAGTACATCTAAGTAGGTTATTTAATTTTGCCATGTTTCGTGTGCGAATCTTAGGAATTCAGTGTGTGAATCTTAGGAATTCAGTTGTTGTATTGAGGTAGTCCAAAAAGGCAGGTGTTTTTTTACTTTTTCATCTTTCTGAACAATAAAGATGTCATTCAGATATAAGTGCAAAATCTGCATTACTCCATAATCTTGTTGAAAAAAATGTTTGTTTCCCAATGGATCATTACAACGTTGGCCAATAAAGAGCCACATAGGGACCTCATTGTAGATCACTGTGTGTATTGTACTTAGTCAGCCACTGTAGTAAGATAGCACTTGCATATAAGTTACTGAGCACGTGCAAGATCAGTACCATTTTTGTATAGTCAGTCAGCGTGAATGTAGGCATGTATGGATATGCATATGCAAGTTTGTTTGAAGTAATGACTTTGTCAATTAGCTTAAATATATGTTCCAGTTACAGCTCCTGATGTGTTTATGTACAGAAAACAATTTGAACCCATCACAGTGCCTCAGTATCTCATTTGAATACATGAGACATGTGACATGTAGAATGAGATCCAAAGTTGAAACAACTCGCAAACCATGAGGCACGCAGTTAGAAGTGGAGGGATATACAGGAGCCAACTCACAAACAGGTCAGCAGTTATTCAAAGGTACTTGAACTTGTTTAAATGATTTTGCAGTCACCGAATAAGTGACAAAGCATTCAAAACATTCAAAATGACTACCGAGATAAATGAAATGTCCTAAATTCTGACATACTGATAAAAGTATTCAAAATAAATAGAAAAGTGTTCAAAATAATTTCTGAAGTGTTAAAATGTATGGAAAGGCTAAAATGACTGTATTTTTTTGCGATGTACTACTTTTTTTCACATTAACTGGAACTTCTCAAAGTATCTGAAATGTCTGGAGTATTTGCAGTGTTTGCATTGTTAAAGTAAAGCCTTTTCAGATTGTTGTGCAGTTGAGCATAATTGTAAGTACATGGTCTATGCTTATATTTAACCATATTTTGTTGTTATAGCAGATGGATTTCATAGATCTTGACCACTTGTGTTTGATAATAATATTGCTGAGAACTGGTGAATGTTTGAGTAAGAATATGATATTTTCATACAGGCTGCATTTTCTGATAAAGATGCAAGTACAAAGACATTCATACTTCTTAAATTTAACTGGCTTGGAAGTCATTAAAAGGGAACATTCATTTGTGCATGCACCTGCTGTGTATGCAGGGGAGGGGAGAATTCCCATACTGTGATACAGACTGAAATGTGAGAATACCCTGAGTGCTTAAAATGACAATTTAGAGAAATGTGTAACTCTCAAATTAATATTACAATGGAAAGGCACATTTTACACAAGAAATCAAAAGCCTGGTGAAACTATAGCAGCATATATTGCCAACTTAAGAGATAAAGCAAAAACATGCAGATTTGGAGATCTGAGAGATGAGATGATTAAAATAGGCTTGTGTGTGGTGTTAATAATGATATAGTGAGAAAGATTTTGTTTTCAGACAGTGATTTAACAATAATCAAAGCCATCGAGATTTGTCAAACATACGATTTTACAGAAAAGCATACAAATATGCTTACAAATGAGAAACGTGCATGCAGTGTCTATCACTGTGAATGTTGATAGTGTACAACATAAAGCTAAGATGAAAAATAAATATAAACTGAATGGGGCAGCTATAAACAACCTTATTGCTAGCTGTTTTAATTGTGGAGGCAGTCATGAACCTAAACAAGAGAAGTGCTTAGCTTTTGGTCAGCAACATCACAAATGTAAAAAGTGGAATCATTTCAAAAGGATTTGTAAGTCTAAAGTGGGACATACTTTTATTAAAAGGGAGCATACGAAGAAGCAAGTAGATCAGATAGAGAGCTGTGAGCAAATTTTCTCTGTTGATGGTGTCTCTGTGATTAATGAAACAGTTAACACAGTAGATTATCAGTTGGCAGTGAACAGTGAAATATTTATTACTGTTTGGATTAATGGGAAACCTGTAGAGCTTAAAGCAAACACTGGATCCAAGTCCAATGTTATATCAGCACAAATGTTTGCCAAAGTAAAAGCTTGTGAGAAACTTGATTCAGCAAAGTGTGCAAAACTTGTTGCTTATGGTGGTGAAGAGATTCAAACTGATGGCATGGTAGTTCTCACATGCCATTATGCTGGGAACAGCTATGACTTGCAGTTTTACGTAGTCAAAAGACACATGCAGTCATTGATAGGCCTCAAAGACAGTTTGAGAATAGGACTGATTTCATTTTATAAAGAGGTCCACCGTATAAGTTTGAACAACAATGATAGTTTTGCACAGAGTGTTTTTAGTGAATATGCTGATATTTTCACAGATGAGCTTCGCAAACATCTAGTCACATATTCCATCAAGTTAAACCATGAAGTAAGCCTAGTTGTCAGACCAGCAAGGAAGGATCCGGCAGTAATACAGAGCAAAGTAAAAGCAGAACGTGTCAAAATGCTGGATTTAGGCATAATAACTCCAGTAAAAGACCCGACTGAATGGGTATCCTCCATGGTCATAGCTCATAAGAAATGATCAGCTGATATCTGACTATTGATTTGAGAGATTTAAACAAAACACTTAAATGTCCTCATCATCTGATGTGTACAGTACAAAAATAGCTGCTTTTATGCAAAATGTCACTGTTTTTCACTCTTAGATGCAAAAAGTTAATTTTGGCAAATTTCACTAGTTCACAAATCTTTATTGTTAACCACTTTCAGTACACCATTTGGTACATACAGATCTTGAGAATGCCATTTGGAATAAATTCTGCCAGTGAAGTATTTTGTTTTCTTGGTATGGTCAACTATTTAGGAAAGTTCATCCTAGACTTGAGTGAGCTTTCTGCACCGCTACATGAGTTGGTATGCAAAAATGTAAAATGATCCTGGTTGAAACCACAGCAAAAAGCATTTGATATTCTGTAACACAAAACTGCCAGTCCACCCACGTTGAGGTATTATGATGTTCACAAGGTTTACTGCCAAAATTTCAAACAAAATCCATTTGGAACATTGAACATAAATGTTGAATCTCTGCATATTAACTAGGTGAAAATGTCAAATCTGCTGAACGAATTCAGCAGATTTGACATTTTTGGCGAATATCGAATGTGATGTCCATATAGGAGCTCAGGCAAGTGTAGCTCCTACATTTCACATCACTTCACATCATGTTTTTGCAGGGGGGCAAGCCACCTTGCACCCCCCTATGGGGTGCTGTGCCTCCCACGCCCCCTGATAGCTATATATTCCAAATCAGAGATCACATTACAGTAAGGAAAGGGATGACTGCCCCAATCTGCACTGTACCATGATCTCTATTCATTACATTGAGTTCATATCAGTGAATGCACAGTGACATTCACTGATATGAAAAATAGATCATGTAATAGTCGGCAACATGGCAATTGGCCATTTGCCATTTGCTATTCCCATGTACAGAGAATCTGCGTTTGAGATTTTGATTGTAAACCTGTTCACAAACCTGTAACCCTTCCTTGTGATGTTTCAAAGTATGGTCTTGGTGCAGTATGCTTTCAAGAAGGCATACCAGTAGCTTATGCAGTCAGAACTTTAACCCAAATTGAAATGCATTATGCACAAATTGAAAAAGAGCTTTTGCCAGTAATGTTCACATGTTCGAAGTTCCATGTTTATATTTATGGAAAAAATGTAAAAATAAAGACTGATGACCATCCTTTAGTGACAATTCTGAAAAAGGTCAATACATACAGCCCTGGCACACTTGCAATGCATGATGTTAAAATTTCAAAAGTACAATTTCAATATTGTCTATACAAAAGCCAAATTTCGATAACTTGCTGATGCTTTGTTGAGAGCATCCAAACAAACAACAGAACATCACGAAAATGAGAAATCAGACTTTGAAGTTGTGGAAGTTAGAAATTTTTCCTCATCACATCTTGATGAACTTAGAAATCACACAGCTTCAGACCCATTTCTGCAGAAGATTAAACATGTTATCAGTTAAGGATAACCATCACAACAGACTAGTTTATCACTTGACATACAGAAGTATTTTCCTTACAGAGGTGAGCTCATGATGGAAGATGAAGATAGAAGATTCATCATGAAAGGTCCTAAAGTGGTAATTCCTACAACATTACAATAGGAATATATCAAAATGTTGCATCATGGTCACCTGGGTACTGATTCAATCAAAAAATTGGCAAGAGGCATAGTATTTAAGCCTTCTTTATCAAAAGATGTAGAGAAGGAAACTCCAGCATGTTCTATTTGCAATGGTACTAAACTGAACCAACAAAAATAACCACTTCAGCTAAACCAGATTCCTGAACTATCATGTTTGATGGTTGCTACTGATATTGTTGAATGGAATGTTCAGCATTATTTAGTGTCAGTAGACTCTTATTCAAATTGGTTTGAAATTGACCTTTTTCCTAACTTAACGTTTAGCACTGTCATTATGAAATTGAAGAGACATTTTTCTGTTCATGGTAGTCCACACAAAGTCATATCTGACAATGGTGCACAGTTTTCAAGTCAGCATTTCAGGAATTTTGCTGAGTCTTGGGACTTGTCCACATTGCTAATAGTCTTTGGTATCCACAGTCCAATGAATTAGCTGAGTGTGCAGTTCAAAGTGCAAAATGTTTGTTAAAGAGAAATCCTGAGAAATGGTACCAGTGTTTTTCTTAACTTACTTAATCTCAGAAACATTCCTCAAGATAATTTGCTTGGTTCACCTGGTCAGAGATTGATTTCTGGACAGACTAGAACAACTCTTCTGATCAGTAAACAATTACTGATACCAAATGCAAAGAACAACAGAATGGTCAAGGCTCAACTTTTGAAAAAATGTCAGTCACAAAAGTTGTACTATGATAAATCCAGCAAATCCCTCAGACCATTGAGACGAGGTCAGATTGTGAGAATGCAAGCATCTAAAGGATACAACCAAGTGGGAATTGTCAAAAATATTTGTGAAGAACTGGTATCTTACATTGTACACTGATTGAATGGATTTCAGAAGGAATTGAAGACACATATTACCAGTCTCAGAACCACTGACATAACAGATTGCTTTTGCCAGATGCTCTATTTCTCAGAGTGACTCTACACTTCTTCAAATTCCAGGGGACAGTACTTTCTTGAAGTAATTCTGATATAATTCCCAAAGTTCCAATTGAGAAATAATCCTTAAAGACTGTCCCTGTTGCTAAACCTAATCAAAGTTTTTATGTGACCAGATTGGGGAGAATTTCCAGACCCATTCCGAGATGCTTTTTCTCCCCACCAAATCAATCATACCTCCAACCTCTTTTTACATACATTCCTCAAATAACAGCACCATAACTGCCACCTCCCAAACCAAGCTACTAGGTGTTAACAATTGATAACAAAATGAAATTTGAAATTCACCAATCTCAATCTATTAAAAAAAACTCACATCAAACTAGGTTCTCTCTTCCACATTAAGCCATTCCTTACAAACCATTCCAGACTAGACATCTCCAGAACTCACCTCCTATCCACTCTACTCTACTCCTCTCCTATCCTCACCAACCTTAGGAAAACTGAACTTACCAAACTCAAATCCTGCTACAAAAATAGCTAAGTTTGCCGCAAACTCTCCATACAGGTCCTACCACTGCTACTCCCTACAACATTTAAAATTATTAGAACTCCCTCACCACCTAACCTACACCCAATGCATCCTCACCCACCACTTAGTATACCAGACAGACAGAACCCCAGCCTTACAACAAATTCTCCAACCATATACTAACACTCAACAACTCTGATCCTCACATAAAACCCTTCTAAAAGTGTCCAAAAGCAACATGACTTGGAATACCCTCTACTCCCACCATATTTCCAAAACCTGGAAGAAAATTCCCCAACATATTTTAAACATTACAAATCCAACCCAATTCAATAAACAGCTAAAAGACCACCTGTATAGCAAATGGATCTGCTCCTTCATCAGCCCTGGCTAATCCCTCCCCTGCATGTCTTTTTCCCCAACTTACATATTTCTTCCCTCTAGAACTATCTCCATCTGAGAACCTCTACTACTATGCCAGACATCTTCCCTTCTTCAACCCCCCCTCTTAATCTATACTAACCAAACTAACAAAACTAAACCTGCAACAGCCTTTAATATCAGCAAAATGTTATCTAGTAAACATAAGCTACTATGACCCTGTTCGACATATACAGCTACCCTCAAATGGCAACTATGTAAAAAAAAAACACACACTTAAGATATTATATATGTCAGTTTAGGGTCTATATTATAATCGCAAAAGTTTAATAGTTCGAATGCATAAACTTCGAACTGTATGCATTGAACTGTATGCATTGAACTATTAAACAATCGAACACCTATAAAATATTTTTAGGACCAAAAGAAAACTAACGGGTGTAGGCAGGGGTGTAAGCTCCACAGCACCTCCCACCCCCACCCCCGCTATTTAAATATACCAACTCTGAAATCATGCTACAGTGTAGGAAAGGGAAATCTTCCCTTTCCACAACATACTCTGTTAAAGTGCGATCTTGGAGTTGGCATATTTAAGTAGCGGGGGTGTGAGGGTACAGCCCCCCACATGGCAGCCCCCCTGCCCAAACAGCCTAAACTTGTTTTTTTTTTTTTTTTTTTACAGCGTCTGCTAGAATTTCGATGGTTTAATGTTTCAATCACTAAAGTTCAATATTTAGTGATTCGAAGCATTAAACCTTCGAGATTCTAATAATGACCCATCAATTTATACTGTTACTTGATCCTGTGATATTAATGAGATGCCACTGATGTTAATGCACATTTGTATTTGTCCTGCTATATCAATGTACTTGTTATTGTTATATCAATAGTTACGTATATTTTACTTTTGGAGATTTTCTGCCTAGGCCTCTGCTGATAATGGGCTTGAATGCAGATGGACTATCCCAGTAAACAAATGTAAAATAAAATAAATAAAAATATAAATAATCAATGATTTGGACTTGAATTCATTTGTTGTTAAAATATTGATGTAATATCTAGCATGTAAAATATCTTCTTCTACTATTGCTTGTCAAACCAATCAAAGAGGGTGGATGTTAGTCATTGTGTGTATTGTACCTAGTCAGCCACTGTAACTAGATAGCATGTGCATATAAGTTACTGAGCACATGCAAGATCAGTGCCATTTTGTAAAGTCAGTCAGAGTGAATGCAGACATGGATGCACATGCAAGTGTGTTTGAAGTAATGAGTCAGTCATTTACCTTAAATATATGTTCCATTTACAGCTCCTGATGTGTTTATATCAGGGTTGCCAGATTTCCGACTGGCCAGGTAGGGACTAAAAAAAAAAAAAGGCCTTCCACGTCTTTAAACAGAAGTAGCTCTGTGTGTTTATTTTTTATTTGATTGGCCCGGGCCAATCAAAAATAAATAAACACAGAGCTACTTCTGTTTAATGCGAAACATCGCAGTTCCGCATTAGACAGAAGTAGCTCTGTTTTGCGATGTTTTGATTGGCCCGTATACCGGTATACGGGCCAATCAAAATCTAAACGGAGCTACTTCTGTTTAATGCGGAACATTGCAATTCTGCATTAAACAGAAGTAGCTCTGTTTTGCGATGTTTTGATTGGCCCGTATACCGGTATACAGGCCAATCAAAAATCACTAAACATGGAACTACTTCTGTTTAATGCGGAACATCGCAGTTCCGCATTAAACAGAAGTAGCTCTGTTTTGCGATGTTTTGATGGGCCCGTATACCGGTATATGGGCCAATCAAAAATCGCTAAACACGGAGCTACTTCTGTTTAGTGCGGAACATCGCAATTCCGCATTAAACAGAAGTAGCTCTGTTTTGCGATGTTTTGATTGGCCCGTATACCAGCATACAGGCCAATCAAAAATCGCTAAACACTGAGATTCTTGTGTTTAATGCTGAACTTCCGCATTAAACACAAGAAGCTCCATGTTTAGCGATTTTTGATTGGCCCGTATGCCAAAAAAAAAAACCAAAGCGGAGGCTGCCCGGGATTTAAACCGGCAGTGCGGGACTCGGGATCAGGCTGCTGATCTCGGGACAGTCCCGCCCAAATAGGGACGTCTGGCAACCCTGGTTTATGTACAATAAACAACTTGAACCCATCACAGTGCCTCAGTGTCTCATTTGAATGCACGAGACATGTGACATCCACTGCCACCCTTTTGTTTTTTAAGTATTACTGACCCTCAAAATAAATGGTTTACTAGTATTGTTATCAGTGGTTCTTCATATAAATTAATCTTTTCTTTTGGAGTATTTTTATTAAAAGGTAATCAATGAGCCACTGTATTCCTGTATTGTGACATATATAAGTCCTTCACATCAATTGCAAGGAAAGTGTCCCGTTCATGGAATTCAAGTTTGTTCATTTTGATCAAGAAATCCCATGAATCCTTGCACGTGTTTATCTTGAAGTACTACATGCTTAAGTTTATTATCCAAGCATTTTGCACAACAGTACCTGATGGATCCTTGACCATTGACAACTGAGTGTGAGGGGGGTTAATATCTTTGTGAATTTTTGATATCCCAAAGGTAGTTGTAATATGGGGGCTTACCATGTTCAAATAATTGTATTCATCTATACTGATACACTATTCAATGAATAAATCCTTTAGTTGTCCCCTGATCTTTTCCATAAGCAATGCTTAATTCATTTATTGAGGCTTTTCCATATAGGTTCATAGGTTCATAGGAGTTTACTAGGCTAATGACCACAAGGGCATCTTTAAGCCTAGCCATGCATCCCAAATCTCTGACAAGTTCTGATACCCTTGATAGGTGTAAACATGGGCCTGGGAGATTAACCAATCAAACAAGAGATGAATTTCTGGTTTCCCATCCAATTGTCCAAGTTGCACTTGAATTGGGTTAGGGAGGAACACTGCTTCACATGTATGGAGAGCCTGTTCCATAGATGTGGTAGTCTCTCGGATACATACCTATCTCTCCAGCAGGTCCAATTTATATCACAGGCAAAGTTTAAGTCTTTATTATGGGTAATTCTGGTGCTGTTTGTTTTGTGAATATGCAGGAGGTCCATCAGAGTGGGTTCTGACAATGTCCTGTATGCTAGTCATAGATCTCCCCTCAAAAACCCGTAGGAGGCAGAATACAGGGATAAAGCCTTGAGGCTGCCTGCATAGGATATTTTAAATATGCCCTGTATTCTTTTAGTGAGAAACATCTGTGACATTCCAGTTATTGGATATGCCTGGTTAGGTACATAGCAAAGGGAGAATTGTACTCGATAGGTCTGATGAATGCCAAATACAGTGGAACAATGACTTCTTTGGACGTAGATGACATCCCTTTGTTTATATGTTGCACAACATAGAATGATTTCCTCACCACTGTAGACACATGATGGTTAAAGGCTAGATTACCATCTATGTGCGTCCTTAAGTCCCTGTCTACTGTGTCAACTCTAAGGGGTGTGTTGTCAATATGATAATTACCAGGGATGGATGACTTCCCAAAGGATACTATTATGCATTTCTTGGCATTTAGTTTTAGTCCATGGCTCTGGCACCAGTTATTTGTCTGTGTCAGCCCCTCCTGAAGAGCATTTGTATCAGTGTAAGATTCAATGACAGCAAATTTAGTCAGCCAGATACCACTGATATTGGCCTTGACTTCTGAAAAGTAAATGCCAAAAAGGACCGGCCCAAGGACTGATTCCCTGAGGGACTTCACTTGTCACTGGTCTCTTTGTAAAGGTGAACTCCTCAATCCTAACTTCCTGGGTCTTGTCTGCGAGCCAGTTGGCTATCCACTGGGTGACATACAGGTTTGTACCTAGCCTCTTGAGTTTGTCAACAATGCCTGAGTGGGGTATTGTGTCAAATGTCTTGGCCAGATCAAGGTAGGCAGTGTGAAAAATTTTGCCTTCATCCATTACTTTGGTGACCTTCTCAAAGACGTCCACCAAGGTTAAGTAGGCATGATTTGCCCTTGACAAAACCGATCTGGGTTGGGTCCAATGTCTGGACGTTTCAGATATCTCTGCTGATCATCTCCGTTATAATTCATTCCATGGCTTTACATATAAGACAAATGAAACTTTTGGGTCTGTACTTTCCAGGGTCTGTAGATTGTCCACCTTTGTGCAGAGGGATGACTGTTGCCTTTCTAAATTCATGAGTCACAACACCTGTTTGGAGGCTACAGTTAAATAGTAATTCCAGAGGCCTTGATAGGTCATGTTTCATGCTATTTAGAAGGCATCTTGGTATATTGTCTGGGCCCATTGATGCAGTGTTCTTGGTCTTAGAGAGAGCATTAAGGACCTGTTCTTTATTGATAGTAGGGGGATTTATATTTGATGATATTTCTTGAGGGAAGGTTGAGGGTGAGAGAGGGATAAAGTTGGAGGTGAATTTATCAGCCAGGAGGTTTCCTATGTCTTCTGGATTTTTTTAATTTCTCCAAATCTTTTGAGTTTCCAATACCATGATGGGAATGGACCCCATTCCTAAGTCAAAGTACGATTAAAGTTCATGAAATTAGTATTGTTTCACTCTTTGTTGTCAGTCAAAAGTGCTCTTCACACAACCCACAATGTGCCCAGTAATGACTCCTTCTGCAATTCATATGGAGTTTCATATATTGGTAGCATATCTAAATACGATTGTAGACTCATTTTTATAAGACTTGTTGCTCCTACTACAATTGGAACTATATGGGTATCTTTCTTCCACATTGCTCTCATTTCTGCTTGCAAATCCTGATATTTTATGACTTTGTGTCTCTCTGTATGCAGGACAATGTAGTCACTGCGTGTGGAGATTTTAATGATCAGTGCTACTTTTGTCTTCTTTTCTTAGACCACTATATCCATTTTTCTTGCATCTATCTTTTGAACTGTTGGCACTGGATGATCTCATGTGATGCAGACTTCATCATTTTCTATGATGCTTTGTGGCTCATGTTTCCAGTATTTTTAAGCCACTTTAGTACAATAATGTTTGCACAATCCTCAGTTCAACAGTTTCGCCACATTATTATGCCTTTCTATATACAGCCCTTCTGCCATTACTATGTCGCAACCAGCAATGAGGTGTTCAACTGTTTCCAATTCTGTTTTAAAAACCTACATTTGTCTGTTTCTCCTACATGTTCAATTAACTTTGTAAACCAACATGTACATAGCCCACTATCTTGTGCCGCTAATATTAACCTTTCATTTCTTGGTTTGAATTTCACTCTTTTTAACCATTCCTACGTTTATTCCTGATCAACATGAGGTTGTTCCAGCAATTTTCTATACTTACAACTATATTTATGCATTTTCCACATTTCTTGCCTTCTCATCTGGTCCTTCACCTTATATTCTGTCGTTTTTTGGGGGGATTTTGCCAAATCATACATGTAAATAACAGTACAGATATACATACCGGATCGGTGGAGGCCTGGGTAACAATGACCGCCACCAGAACTTTTGGCCAACAGGGTGCTGGCAGAAATTGGGCTACCATTGGCTGAAGGAGGAGAAGAGGGGGAAAGCATTCCTGAAGGCAGGTAAAGGCTAGGAATGTGATAGTGAGGGTCAGAAATTTGAATGTTGGCAGTATGACTGGTATAGGGAGAGAGCTAGCTGATATGATGGACCAAAGGAAGGTTGGTATATTGTGTGTACAAGAGACCAGATGGAAGAGGAGCAAGGCTAGGTGTTTTGGAGGTGGGTTCAAATTGTTTTATCATGATTTGGATGGGAGGAGAAATGGTGTATGGGTTATCCTGAAGGAACAGTATGCTAAGAGTATTTTGGAGGTGAAAAGAGTGTCAGATAGAGTGATGTTTATGAAGCTGGAAATTGATGGTGTAATGATGAATGTTGTTAGTGCTTATGCTCCACAAGTTGGGTGTGCGATGGATGAGAAAGAAAAATTTTGGAGTGAGTTGGATGAAGTGGAGATGACTGTACCCAAGGGTGAGAGACTGGTGATTGGAGCAGATTTCAATGGGCATGTTGGTGAAGGGAACAGAGGGGATGAGGAAGTGATGGGTAGGTATGGTGTTAAGCAAAGGAATGCAGAAGGACAGATGGTAGTGGATGTTGCAAAAAGGATAGACATGGCTGTGGTGAATATGTATTTTAACAAGAGGGAGGAGCATAGGGTGACATACAAGAATGGAGGAAGATGCACACAGGTGGATTATATCTTATGTAGAAGGGCCAGTCTGAAGGAGATTGGAGACTGTAAAGTGGTGGCAGGGGAAAGTGTAGTTAGGCAGCATAGGATGGTGGCTTGTAGGATGACATTGGTGATCAAGAAAAGGAGGATGAGTGTGAGGTCAACACCTAGGATCAAATGGTGGAAATTGAAAAAGGGTAACTGTGAGGTGGAGTTCAGGAAAGAGTTAAGACAGGCACTGTGTGGCAGTGAAGAGTTACTGAATAGCTGGATAACTACAGCAGAGCTATTAAGAGAGATGGCTAGAAAGGTGCTTGGTGTGACATCTGGAAAGAGGAAGGAGGACAAGGAGACCTGGTGGTGGAATGAAGTACAGGAGAGTATACAGAGAAAGAGGTTGGTGAAGAAGAGTGGGATTGTCAGAGAGATGAAGAAAGTAGACAAGAGTATAAGGAGATGCGGTGCATGGCAAAGAGAGAGGTGGAGAAGGCTAAGGATAAGGCGTATGAAGAGTTGTATGAAAGGCTGGACACTAAGGAGGGAGAAAAGGACCTGTTCCAACTGGCTAGACAGAGGGACAGAGCTAGTAAAGATGTGCAGCAGGTAAAGGTGATAAAGGATAATAAGGGAAATGTACTCACAAGTGAGGAGAGTGTGTTGAGCAGATGGAAAGAGTACTTTGAGGGGTTGATGAATGAAGAAAATGAGAGGGAGAGAAGGTTGGATGATGTGCAGATAGTGAATCATGAAGTGCAATGGATTAGCAAGGAGGAAGTAAGGATAGCTATGAAGAGGATGAAGAAAGGAAAGGCTGTTGGTCCAGATGACATACCTGTGGAAGCATAGAGGTGTTTAGGTGAAATGGAAGTGGAGTTTCTAACTAGATTATTTAATGAAATCTTGGAAAGTGAGAGGATGCCCGAGGAATGGTGAAAAGTGTTTTGGTACTGATTTTTAAGAATAAGGGTGATGTGCAGAGCTGTAGTAACTACAGAAGGATTAAATTGATCAGTCACAGCATGAAGTTATGGGAAAGAGTAGCGGAAGCTAGGTTAAGAAGGGAGGTTATGATTAGTGATCAGCAGTATAGTTTCATGCCAGGAAAGAGCACTACAGATGCAATGTTTGCTCTGTGAGTGTTGATGGAGAAGTACAGAGAAGGTCAGAAGGAGTTGCATTGTGTCTTTGTGGACTTAGAGAAAGCATATGACAGGGTGCCAAGAGAGGAGTTGTGGTATTGTATGAGGAAGTCGAGAGTGTCAGAGAAGTATCTAAGAGTGGTATAGGATATGTACAAGGGTAGTGTGACAGCGGTGAGGTATGAGGTGGGAGTGACAGATGCGTTTAAGGTGGAGGTGGGATTACATCAAGGATCAGCTCTGAGCCCTTTCTTATTTGCAATGGTGATGGACAGGTTGACAGACGAGATCAGACAGGAGTCCCTGTAGACTATGATGTTTGCAGATGACATTGTGATCTGTAGTGAGAGTAGGGGACAGGTGGAGGAGATGCTGGAGAGGTGGAGATATGCTCTAGAGAGAAGAGGAATGAAGGTCAGCAGGACTAAGACTAATATGTGTGTGTGAATGAGAGGGAGGATAGAGGAATGGTGAGGATGCAGGGAGTAGAGGTGGCGAAGGTGGATGAGTTTAAATACTTGGAATCAACAGTTCAGAGTAATGGTGAGTGTGGAAAAGAGTTGAAGAAGAGAGTACAGGCAGGATGGAGTGGGTGGAGAAGATTGTCAGGAGTGATTTGTGACAGACGAGTACCAGTAAGAGTGAAAGGGAAGGTATACGAAAGGGTAGTGAGACCAGCTATGTTATATGGGTTGGAGACAGTGGCATTGACAAAAATGCAGGAGTCAGAGCTTGACATGGCAGAGTTGAAGATGCTAAGATTTGGGTGTGACAAGGATGGACAGGATTAGGAATAAGTATATTAGAGGGTCAGCCCAGGTTGGAAGGTTTGTAGACAAAGCCAGAGAGGCAAGATTACATTGGTTTGGACATGTGCTGAGGAGGGATACAGAGTATATTGGGAAAAAGATGCTAAGGATGAAGGTGCCAGGTAACAGGAAAAGAAGAAAGCCTAAGATAAGGTTTATGGATGTGGTGAGAGAGGGCATGCAGGTGGTTGGTGTGACAGAGCAAGATGCAGAGGACAGGAAGAAATGGAAACAGTTGATCCTCTGTGGCGACCCCTATCAGGAGCAGCTGAAAGAAGAAGAAGAAGAAGTTGCTGCCTGGTTTTATAGGGTCTATATTGAATGTTCGAACATTCAAAATTCCAAATCTCATATGGCCGACTTCATATGATCGGATTTTTGAATGTTGTAACGGAGATCTCTGTACAGTGCGGAATGGGAAGATTTTCCTTTTCTGCACTATAGTGCCATCTCAGAGCTGGTATATTTAAAGAGCAGGGGGTGTGGGGGGTGCAGGGGGGCTTGTCCCCCTGCTTAGAGCATTCAGGTAGGTGTTTGTAATTTATTTATTTTTATTAGATATTCGAACTTTTGCAAGTTCGATCATATGGTGTCGACCATATGGTAGTCGAACTTTCAAATATTCGAGTATCTAATATAGACCCTTTTTATCCACCTGTGGTTTGATTTCCATTCCTGCTTGATGCCGATATGCTTCTGCTAACCTAAGCAGGGAAGTCATCTTAGATTTGTTCTCTTCATGTTTCAAAACTTTCACTACATTTGGGTCTTGTGATGTCAGCAGATATGTGTGGAGTCCCATGATTGCAGATCTGTACATGTAATTAAATTCAAGTAAGCCCATCCATCCTTCAGAACAGGGAATATATGATTTTGGTATGTACTGATCTTTATAAATCATTGGTGAGCATTTGGCGTCCTCCTTGTTTTCCTATCTAATCTATCCAAACATTTTCAGGCTAGTCAATCACTCCAAAATTGTAAGTGATGGCAGGAAGAGCAAAAAAAAAAAAATTGCCTGAATCTCCTTGTGTTCTGACTGTGCTTCTCAAATATTTTGGAAATATAGAGTATATTTTAGTGCATTTATTAAAACTGTATTTGGTTTGATATTGCTACAACTCAAGTGCTCTTGGTTGCACTGCATCTGAATTGTTTTAGTGTTGTTTTAGCTGCTTTTCTGTATATATAGACTTTCTGTATATGTAGACTAGCTAATTATTCTACTGTATTACTGCCTCTTAAATCATTCTTCAGTTGTGCACTTGCCTTGCTTCATTCAAAAAGTTTTAAATTGCTAATTTTGTAGAGTTTCAATTGCATTTTCTGTTTAGGGATACATACTCAAGTCTGCTAGCCTTTTCTGTGTTTATTTACTGTATAATTCCAATGTTTAGCCTGTGTTAACAAAAAAAAAAAAACAAACAAAAAAAACTATCTTGTTTGCTTGTTTCCCGCCTTTCCTAGCTAGTACAGTCCGGATCCCAGGCTTTACTGGTTTCAGGACTTTATTTTCTGTGTTCAGAGCTATCCAGACCTTGCTGTAGTAGAGGGAAGTCCTACTGCTTACCAGTGGGTGTGGTGAGCATTGTACTGCCTATCTAACATTAGAGGAATGGTTTCTAGCTCTGAAACTGTAATTTTATTAGCCACTATGGGCTGATTACTATCCTTTCAACTTTAGGGTGGCCACGGTGGTGCAGCAGTTAGCGTTGCCACCTCACAGCAAGAAGTTCTCCAGTTCGATCCTCGGCTGGGGTGCCTTCTGCGTGGAGTCTGCATGTCCTCCCTGTGGTCGCGTGGGTTTCCTCCGGGTGCTCCGGTTTCCTCCCAAAGACATGATGTAGGTGGACTGGACACACTAAATTGGCTCTAGCTGTGTGTGCGTGCATGTGTGTGCCTTCTGTGGGAGGTTGGGTGTCGGGCTGGCAACTCGAGACTGTAAAACTCCACTGCCAATCATGAGTGGACAGTGATCTGCTGTGGTAACCATTAACTGGGAAAAGCCGAAAGAATAAGACTATCATTTCAACTTTCTGGCTTAAAAACACATGTGTTTGCACATTTTTTTGCATTGTGCAGCACAGTGGAGCTACAGTTAAACTATTCCAGGTGCCAGAAAGTCTGGTCTTCAAATTTTCCCTTAGAACTAACTAGTTTCTCAGTAGCAGCACTAAAATCTGAACCCCTGTGACTAGCACTTGCTCTAGAACCTGCTGGAAAGCACTAGGAAGCCTTAAACTGATACAAACACTCAACTCTCCTTGTTAATAAGGGGACATTAATCATAGGCACTAAACAACCTATAATTGCAAAGTACCTTGCAAAGGTAAGGGAAAACAGCTCTTGTACTTTTCAAAAAAAAAGCACCTAAAAAGGCGTGTTCAAGGGTCAGCTTCCAGTGATTTCTGCTGTCCACCTGGTGAATCTGGGCATACTAGGGCAATGCAGCAACTGCCTCATGCACACAGACAACCCTCTCCTCCTACCACCCAACACTACAACCTGTGAGAGATGCACTTACATAGCCAAACTGGAAGCAAAGCTATCTCCAGCCAAGATTGTGCACTACACCTCAAGCAACACATAGCCCTTCAAAACCCACACCATCAACACCCACACATAGCAACACTAAACCCACATATGCAGAGGCCCTTAACATTAACCTGCCCAAGCAACAAGGACCTCCGAAGCTGAAATGCAAACAAACACCAGTCACAACCAAAGTGACACATAGCTCACAACACCAGTGTGCCACCCAACAACAGCCCCTAAGGCAAGACAACGAACCCAACACTTTAGTCATAGGTAACTCTATAGTCAGGTATACTGATGTCCCACTCACCAGGCTGAGCAAGGAGAAAATTACAGTCAGCTGCCTGTCGGGTGCCAGGATGCGCCACATAATGCATGCACTCAAGTCACTCCACAACAAGTACAAATATGACTCTGTCATTGTCCATGTTGGAGTGAATGACTTGAGCCATACATCCCAGGACTACATGAAATGAGACATGGAAGAGCTCTCAGATCATGGGCCCAGGCAGGTATGACTCTAGCCCTGAGTAGCATTCTGCCTTAGCCTAGAATGATACCACAGTATAAGGACAAAATGACTGACTTCAACAATTGGCTAAGCTTCTGGGGTCATTTAAAGGGGATCCAGTATCTGTCTGCCTGGGACGACATGATCGACAAACCATGATGCTTTGCCAGAGATGGTCTGCACCTGTCACCCCTGGGATTCAGGTTACTGGCTAAAGCTCTTGCCACTCCTATAGTGCCTTTTTTAGGCAAGGTTCAAAGGACAAAACCACCACCATAACAGATACAAGCATGCAAAATCTGAAGGTAATGCTACTCAATGCTAGAAGTCTAAACCTCAAAGTGTACTATCTCAAGGCACTCCTAAAAATGGAGGACATCGATATCTGTGCAGTAACTGAGACCTGGTTCAAGACTCCAGACAGCACCCCTGCAATACCAGGCTACAACTCTTACCACACTTTTCGGCCACCAAACCAAGACCGAAACACTAAAGGTGGAGGAGTGTCCATATTCACCAAGGATATTCACACCTCCAGGCTAGTTGCCCAACACAATGCATCTGAAATTCTCCAGGTGCAACCAACACTAGGTAAGACTGCTTGCTACAGATTCCCCACCATGCCCCAAGATTCTCACTACACCTTTCTAAACATACTGGAAAATATTAGGATACAACCAAACACCCTAATACTGGGTGATTTTAACTACCCTGCCATTAACTGGGAAAACTACTCGGGTACCATCACCTTTTCCCAACTGTTCTTGGAATTCATAAATTCCAATGCCCTGGATCAACTAATCCATTGTCCCACCAGGGGCTCCAATATCCTAGACCTGCTCATTACCAACATGGGAGATAGATGCTCCACACCAGTGGTCATCCCCTCATTGGTCAGGTCTGACCATAAGCAAATCACCCTTGACATCCACATCCCACCCCCACCCCCACCCCCCAGTAAGGAAACCTCTGTAAAAAACTTCTCCAAAGCCAACTTCATGCTACTTAAGTCAGAAGTGACAAACTTCATGGCACCCATGCAGACAGGAGCTGAAAGTTTGACTGCAAAATCCTGCACTAAGGCAGTGTACGAGCACATCCACTCGTGCATGAATCGTGCCATCCCAAATAGAACCAAGATGCTCTCCTCCAAAAAAAGGAAGCCAATCTGGTGGTCCCCTGTCATAAAGAAACTATACAACTGAAGGAAGAAACTGTTGCAGTAAAGAGGAAAATCCCAGGATGCAAAAAACTCCCTTACCCACCTCAGTAAGAAGCTGAGATCCCTCATAAATCCTCCAAAGCTAGTTACGAAAATAAAATTGCCAAAGATTCCAAAGACAACCACAAGGCATTCTACTGTAATGTCAGGAATCTAAATGGCAATGCTCAGATCTGCTCTGAGCTACAACAGAATGGCATTGAATATACTGATCCCAAGGATATTGCCAATATACTTGCAGATTGATTTAATGCAACTTCACCCCCTAAAGAGCCCATCTCAATACCAAAAGATTGCCAAATTCCAGTAATCATGGCCACACAGGTTGAATCCGCATTCTCCAAAGCTAAGAATACAGCATGCATGGGACCAGATGAGATCCCGGGCTGTGTACTACATGAAATACAAAATGAACTGGCACTTCACCTAAGTGTCATGTTTAATCATAGCCTTACCTCAGGCTTTGTGCCCAGTGAGTGGTGCACAGCTACAGTTATCCCACTCCACAGGAGGGAGGATCCACCTTGGATCCCGGGAAGTACTGTCCCATCAGTCTGATGAGCCTGATCTGCAAGGGCATGGAATGCATTATCATGGAACTTATAAACAAAGACATTGTCAACCTTCAAACACTGGACTCCACCCAGTTTGGGTTCATGAAGGACCAATATTGTCTCCCAAATCTGATTGACCTCTTCAAATCAGTCTCCAGAGCTCTGGACGAGGGTAAGGCGGTCCACACAGCCTATCTGGACCTCGCCAAGGCCTTTGACACCATTCCCCACTCTGGAATCATAGATAAACTTACTAAGCTGGGCATAAATCCCTATGTCACTCGATGGGTTGCCAACTGGCTTACTGACTGTAAAAGTAGCTGACTCCAAAGCCAGCTCCAGACAAGTGACAAGTGGAGTACCTCAGGGTTTAGTCCTGGCACCGCTCTTGTTTGGCATCTACTTCTCTGAAGTACAGACCAACACTAATGGACTCTGGCTAACAAAGTTTGCAGATGACTGCAAACTGGGAGCAATTATTGAATCCCCAAATGATGTGGATATTCTACAAAAGGAAAGGGCCTTACATAAACAGATGCTTGGTGCCAGAGCCATAGGCTCAAGCTTAATGCCAAGAAATGTATAGTTATCCCCTTTGGGAAAAAACATGTACCCATGAATTACCACATAGGTGGCAGTACACTAAACAACGAAAGTGTGATGAGAGACTTAGGGACACAGGTGGACAGTGGTCTCACCTTCGATAACCACATCACCACAACAGTCAGAAATCCTTCTATGTGGCACACTTCATCACTAAGGGCTTTTCATCCAGAAAAAAGGAGGTCATTGTCCCACTGTACTCATCCCTCATTAGACCCATTATAGAGTACAACACCCAGTTTGGTATATACCTCACAAGACATCTGCAACAGCTGGAAAGGCCACAGAAATACCTCACTGAAAGAATCACAGGCCTAAAGCAGATGCCCTATGCTGACCGTCTAAAAAACTCCAGCTATAATATGTGGCATATCATCTACTCAGAAGCGATCTCTGCTTAATATATAAGGCCACATCAAACCCTGAGCTGTTGGACATGCTCCACTTAAAGAAATACCAATCCCTCAGAGCCACACACTGCAGGGATCTAAACCTTGTCATCACAATGAATAAAAGATGCTGGAGGGATAGGTTCCTGACCCAGAGACTTCCCATACTCTGGAATAGACTGCCCATACATGTCAAGCACAGTGCCTCCTTGGGCCTCTTCAAAAGGAACCTTGATGATTGGATGGGAGTTATGAAATTCACCCCAGGGATTACGTCAGTCACCCTGCTAGACAGGGGTCCAGGAAAGTAAATATCGTGGGAAGAAATATCTGAGGAATTGTTTGGCTAGGCTTGTATAGGCCCTAGGGCCGAAAGCCTAGTATAAACCTATGAACCTATAGCTTGGATTTTTTTACTAAATATCAGTGCTGTTTTCAGGATTAATTTAAGTCTTCACTCCTTACTAAGTTTATTCACATCTGTTCATGTTTTATTGTTGATCTTTCATTAATCCCCAAATATTTATACACTCCCTCTTGCTCACGTACTTTTATAACATATTCTTGTCCCAAACTGATGTTTTCTTGGTGCTGCAGTTTTCCTGCTTTAAAGGTTGCTTTTGCACATTTATCAAGACCAAATGACATTCTTACATCATCTGAAAACAATTTGACAACTTGCAGTTGTACTTTCAGGTCCACATCTGATGAGCTATACAGTTTCAAATCATCGGCAAAGAGAAGATGAGAAGTCTTTACATTCTTTTGTTTTCTAGGAGCTAAATTATAGCCATGGCCTAAGCTGTTAAGTAGACAGCTTAATGGGTAAGGGCAAGACAGAATAACAACAATGACAGATTCACCCTGGGTATATCCCCCTTTGAATTTTTATCACTGGAACAATAATTTGTCCTTTATCATGGCTTAATTGCAAAGTCATCTGCCAATGTTTCATGGTCATTGTAATGTAGTTGATCAGTGTAGGGTGTATCTTATACATTTTTAGGCACTCTTTTATTCATGAATGTGGGATACTATCAAATGCTTTTTTGTAGTCAATTCATGCCAAACTTAAATTCTTCCCCTTTTTACAGTTCTCCACTATGACTTTATTTAACACAAATGATCCTTTGTTCCACATGGCTTTCTTTTATTGCCCTTTTATTCTATTGTCATGACTGAGTTTTCTTCTAAATAACTATAGACTCTCTTCAGCATCAGTTCCAGTGTATAGTTTATACATCGTCAGATGGCAAGTTATTGGTATATTATGTTTAGGGTAGCTTGCAGTTTCACTCTTAAGTAGGAGCATTGTTTTTCCTGTTGTTAGGTTGGTGTCTGTTCAGGGTGCTCATATAAACAGTTCTTACTCTTGGCTAAATCTTCATGCAAAGATGTTAATACTTTTAACCAGAAGTTAGGTACTGCATCTGGGCCCAGGGTTTTCCAATTTGAAGCTTTTCTTAACTTTGTTTCAATCTCTATGGATGTTACTTCATCCCATTTCAAATCCTGTACCTTTAAACTTCTTATTCTTTCTTTTACTTCTTTTATCCATTTAGCATCCTTGTTATGTTCCACAAGATCTTCATAGATACTTCTCCAAAATATATCTATTTTTTTCTTTTTTTTAGTGGTCTTTCAATTCCTTTGACCTTGTTTCCCAATTCTCCATAAAACTTTT
Organism: Protopterus annectens; assembly: GCF_019279795.1. NCBI lineage: Eukaryota > Metazoa > Chordata > Ceratodontiformes > Protopteridae > Protopterus > Protopterus annectens. Next base: position 900,352,818 of record NC_056726.1, on the reverse strand, counting down.
TTTGGTCATCAATAAATTGCTTATGTTGTACTTTTCCTTTATATTTATCTGCGTATATTCTAAGTTTTTCCTCCTGTGTTGAGAGTTTTAGTTTGTTATTTGTGATAGTGCATCATAGTTCCTGATCTGTTCTAATACTGTGTATTGCTTTTATCACATCTAAGTATTTTCATTGACCTGTTCCTTCTTTCTTCTAACAGTGACACTTCTTGTTTTAGTTGCTTTATAGTTTTTTCTACTCAATGCTTCCATGATGGTATTTGATTTATCCCCTTTCTTTCCCTCACTACCCCATGGTCTGCTGGTAGAACGTTACCAGTTATTAATTTAGCTGCACAGTAATGTATCCTATTTACTTATTTAATATTGCATAGATCTCTATGGACAGTCATAATTATTATGTTCATTTGTTTTATCAGACTTCTGCAGTCTATTTCTTTCATTGATCTTATAGATTCATAGATTCATAGATTAGTACTAGACTAGTCCTCGTGGGCCATTTTAAGCCTAGCCAATTACCCCATGTGAGAATCAAACCCTGCACCATGTGTTACTAAGGTAAGCACCTTAACCATTACGCCAGCCTCCTACCCTTAATATGTCTATCTATCTCTATTAAGTCAATCAACTTTTCTCTTAGCTCGTTTTCTTCTAAACTGAGGGCACATTTTTTATTTTCCATTTCCTGCGGGCATTCTATAGAAAGTTCTATTGCATCTTCCTGTGGCACATTCTCTTCAGTTTCATCACATGTCATACGTTGCTCTATCATATAAGAACTCACTGTCCTATCACTCCTCAACATTAATTGTGTCAGAGTTTCCACAGTTTCCTGTTCCTTCCCTTGCCATCCAGCTTCAAGTGAATGTTTATACTCATTTCCTGTAGAAGGCATCAAAATATCTTCATATGGCACCTGACCAATTGCTTCCCATTCTATGGTTTTCCCCTTAATTTGGAGTTCCATTGCTCTATCCTTTTTGGTGCTTTCTGAATTTGATTTTCCACACTGAATCCTTAACTTTGTAGGTACTCCATAACCTCAGTTTCTATTTCTTTAACTTCTCCATTACTAATTTCCTTTTCTACATTTCTTCTTTCTTCTTATTTTTTGTATTGTAAAGTTTTCCATGTCCAGATTCCTTTGCCTGTATTTCTCTTCAAATATCTTTGGTGCTGCTCTTTTTGTATTGATTAGTTTTGCTTTCTCCTTTGCATAGGCATTACACCATATTAACTCTCTTTTTCTTTCCTGCGTCCATATTTCGTCTTCAGACATCTCCTGACCTTTTTGTTTCTCCTTACTTTCGAGACTTGTTCCATCATGTTGTGCTGTAACCAGTGTTAGACCTTCTACATCAGATCTTTCACTTTGCAGGCGCTCCATAACTCAACTTCTATTTTTTTAACTTCTACTTCACTAAACTGCCTTTCTACAGTTCCTCTTTGTGATATTATTTTTTATTGTGAAATTTTCCATGTCTGGATGCCTTTGCCTGTATTTTTCTTCAAATATCTTTGGGGCGACCTTCTTTATGTTGATTAATTTGGCTTTCTCCTTTGCATAAATATTGCACCATATCAAATCTTTCTTTCTCATGTCCATATTTCTTTTTTATACTTTTCAAATATATCTAGATTTTGTCATTTATATTTTCACACTTCCTCAGATGCTTCTTTTTCCAAATAGATCAAAGTTTCTTGGTCTATATACTGTTTTTTCAAAAATCTGTTGTATTAATGACCACAGATTTTTATTTGAAGCTTCTGACAGTTTTTCTTATGGAACTATTCTTCTTTCCTCTAATTTCTCTCTTAATCTTTTTATATATCTTGTGTCTGGAAATTCTGAGCTTTTTACATAATAATAGCAATACATAATTTATTTCTTATCCTCAGTAGTCCACTCTATCGTCTTTATGGGTCTTCTTTGGCCTATCAGTTTTTGTAATTTTTGTGGATTGCTACTTCCTCCTACAACGGGGGGGGGGTCATCCTCCCCCTGGGCCTGGCCTGGCCCCATTGTAGGAATGTTTCCATATTTTGAGGATTCTACTGTGTCATTTTTTCCTGTCCTGGCACCAGTGTGCCTACTAGGATTGGGCATTTTTTTATCCTGGGCCTTGTGCATGCAGCTATCTTTTCAAATTTTTGACCTATTCTGTCCATGATATATGCTATATAAATACAGTCTATATATTAGTGTCTCTTTGGTGATATTTTGTAGAAACAGGGTCCACCTTGTAAAGGTACTCACCAGGAATTGAGGATGAATTCAATTTCAGCACTACTACTCTCTTTTGTTTGTTGTCTTTTCATATCTCCATTCGGACCCCTGTCTTCTCTTCATTCGGATCCCTTTCATTTCTCCATTTGGACACTTTTCATCTGTCCATTTGGACCCCTCAGTATAGGTGGCTCCATTTACAATGAGCTCTACACACAATTGTGTACTGCCTTTGAAGTTGCAAACATAGCTAAATAATGCTTTGTGGTTGTCCTTGGGGTGGGAAGCCCAACTTACCTCAAATTTGGCTTTGGTAGACTTTATTTGTTCTCTGAGTTGTTTGTTTAGCTTGATGAGAGGGCTTTTATTTTATTTTTTTATTTATTTTATTATTTTTTTTATTTTATTTTACATTTGTTGACCAGGATAGTCCGACTGGATATATGTCCATTTTCAGTGGAGGCCCAGGGAGAAAAACTCCAAATACCAAAAAAGAGACAGTACATACATCACTGAGTGATAAACTCAGGCAGACATATACAGGGAGATATCAATATACTCAATGTGCAGACTTACATCTGATTGGTAGAGACGTATCAGAAAATGTGAACATAGAATACAATCAGATTTCATAATTCACAATGCTTAGACATTCAAATGCTATGAGGCATAGATACTTGACTAAACAGCAGGTTGGGTAGCAAGACATGTATTAGTGAAGTTGTTAGTCAGGTTTAGAACAAGAGCACAGCCAATGAGATGTGAGGTATTTTTGAGTTCTCTTTTAAATAGAGGTAGTGAGGTTTCCTTGGTAATGGTAGTAGGGAGTAGATTTCAGATTTTACTGGTTGAGTTGGCAAATATAGCATCGCCTGCAGAGTTGTTGGAATTTTGGCTCAGTATCAATAGTTTATCAGCTGAGCCTAATGGCCTGGGGGCACTATGAGGGGTGAAAATATTTTTGAGGGCAGGGGTGTTATCAGGTTGATGGAGTATTTTATGTGCTACTATAAGCTGGTTGAACTGTAAAAGGGTAGGATACTCTAGCCATCCCAGTGCTTTGAGGTTCTCTCAATGGTGGGTCTTAAAAGTCATGCCATTAGCAAATCTGGCTATATGATTGTAATACCCTGATAATTTGTTGAGATTGGTTTTTGGATAGGTTGGTGAGTACAGGGGAGGCATACATAATAGTAGACAGGAGGTACCCTAGCTGGGGGTGTGGGGGTGTGGAAAGGTTTAGCTCTGTACAGGGAGATGATTTTTTTGTTGACAGACTTAATAGTGTGATTTACATGTTTATCAAATTTAAGGTTGTTGTCTATTATTACACCTAGAAGCTTTTTATGGTCACCAGGGGAGATAATGGTGTCATTGCTAGATTTGATGTTGAAAGAAGGAGGAAAACTTCTACGATTAGGGGAGAAAAGTAGTAGCTTGCTTTTGTTAGGATTTAGAAGCAGGCGACGATTAGCTAGCCATGTTTCTACTGTACTGAAAGTGGTCTGGGTGAGGGTTAGAAGTTGTGTAGGAGAGGAGGTGGAGCATATTAGCATTGAGTCATCTGCATATTGGATGTAGGTGGCTCTTGGGATGGTGGTGTGCAGATTATTGATAAAGATAGAGAAAAGAAGGGGACCTAGTATGGACCCTTGTGGGACACCTAGGGTTAGAGTAAGTTGGGATGACAGCTTGCTCTGCCATAAGACAGCCTGCTGTCTACTGTTTAGGTAGGAGTGAAACCACTGTATTGCGTGTTGGTCTAAACCGATGGTTTGTAGGGTAGTGAGCAGTGCTGATGGTTGACCATACCTGTCAGAAGCAATATCGGGACTATAGGTCTCTAGCCCATACAACCCCTGCTGGGGACTGCACCTCCTAATTTTTACCATGATTTTCTTCCTCCTGTATATTTTGAGTTAGTTCTGTACTTCTTCCTGGTGGGTACAGCTGCCTCTATGCAGCTATTAACGTGCTTGTACAGGGTTTCTGTGAACAGTTTTGCATAGGCAGCAGTGTTCTCAGGGTTTATGGGGACTTGAAATTTTGCTAGGTTCTCACTTAATAGCAGGAGGTTAACCATAGAATAGTTCCAGAATATTTCAGGTTTAGCTGAGGGTCCAGGTTTTATTTTTATTTCAAAGGAGACTATTTTGTGGTCTGACCTTACCATGGAAGATGTTACAGTAGGGGGTGTGGAGCACTCTCCTATTTTGTTCATTCAGTATAGTTGGTTTTCTCCATCATGACAAGCCCACCCACTTTGTCTGTGGTCTGACCTTACCATGGAAGATGTTACAGTAAGGGGTGTGGAGCACTCTCCTATTTTGTTCATTCAGTATAGTCGGTTTTCTCCATCATGACAAGCCCACCCACTTTGTCTGGTTTCATTATTCTTTTATTTGCTTTTTTCATTTCATCTAGTCACCTTATTAAAATTGTTTGGAAATTCATTTAACATGTTCCTCATGTCTAGTTCACATATTTTCTCATACAATTGCAGTGTCTGGTTTATTGGGGGGAGGGGGGGGTTGTATGGGCTAGAGACCTACAGTCCCGATATTGCTTCTGACAGATTATCGAACACTAGATTAAAGTTTAATCTCTGGGTATATAATTTCAATTCCTTAAGTACTTTGCTATATCAGCCTTCTACTAGGGACAAAAGTTAGCCCATTGGCTCTTTCTTTCTCTCTCTCTCTCTCTCTCTCTCTATATATATATATATATAGATATAAATGTTTCATCAATTGGAAGTGTAGAAAAATTGTACATTTTAAAATATCCTTCTTTATTAGTTGTAATTGCGCAGTTGTTTTCAACCAGTACATTTAACTCTAATGTCAGTTCTGTTCCTAGGATCATAGGATCATAGGAAGTTACTAAGCTAATGGCCACAAGCCTAGACAAATTTAGCCTTGTTACAACGATCAGCACCTATTGCCCCTGTCCAAGGTGGACAGAGGTGGAACCCCCAGGGTGAATTTTTGGTTACCCATTCAATCAGCCAGACTGCGTTTGAAGAGGGCCAATGAGGTGCTATGTTTAACGTGATGTGGAAGTCTATTCCAAAGGTGAGGTAATCTCTGAGAGACAAATCTGTCCCTCCAACAGATTCTATTGATGTCACATACCAGGATTAGGTCTTTAGACCGAGTAACCCATGTGCCATTTGACTTGCAGTTGTGCAGCCTTTCCAATAAAGCGGGGTCAGAGATTGCCTTATATGCAAAGCAGAAATTGCATCTGAGTAGTCTGTATGAAACAGAATAAAGAGATAGTGATTTCAGATGATCTACATAGCATAGCTGCTGAAGACCTTGAATTTTCCTTGTGAGGAACCTTTGTGGTCTCTCCAATTTCTACAATTCTTTACTTACCTGGAGCCAGGGGACCATCAAGCCACTGGAGAAATGAGATTGTGGATGCTGGGCAGACTGGTCCTAGACTCTGCTGCTGGCCAGAAGTTAAAACTTCAAGGATCCAGGTCAGGAACTCTAAACAAAACAGCTTCTCTGCTCAATGCTGCTGCATGCTGTGCTGCCCTGCCCCCTGCTATAATTCAAAATTCAATCACGTTGTGGACTTGGGAAGTGAAATTAGCTGAGTCTCTGACAGGCTGGCAGTCTGCCTCATGATGTTGACATCATCACTCACACCCCTGCGCATGATGATGTCAGCAACAACTTCAACAACAAGAAAATAAAAAAAAATTGAAAAAAAAACGGTATTGAAGGGGCCAGTCGGGAATTTGTGGGACCCCATATTTTTGCCCTCAAAACTGATAAATACCGAGGCACTTTTGTGGTTGAAAGGTATGAGTCATACACACACTTTAAACAATGAGTTGTGACCTGTAAAAAGGAAGAAATTTAACTATTTAAAGCACATTTTTCCTCAAAAAAAGAAATTGCAGACAGAACATTCCTCATACTTTCACAATTAGTCATAATAAACTTTAACATATGAGCTTGGCTATTTACATTTCTGAAAATCAAAGTTGCAGACGCATTTTCTTTTCCCCATACGTATCAATTATCTTCCCATCCTTGTCAGAGAGTATAGCATACCTCTCAACTGTACAGATTTTCGCAGAATGTCCAGATTTTTTACTTATATTTTTTGTCTGTTTTTCATAAAATTGTGGCTTTCTGGCAAATTAGTGGCAAATCATTAAAGATTACAGTTAGAAAATAATGACAGACATTTGAGTTTTAGACTTCATACCCTTCAGAAAATTCATGCTAATGCAAAACATGTTATTCTATCAACTTTCTAAGTTTGTAAGAGCAATATTTAAAAATTGTCCCTATTTGTACCACTTTTTCATGGCTTTGTCCAGATTTCTTATTCTAAGAGGTTGGGAGATATGGAGTATAGAAGTGTTTAGCAGCAGTAGTATTATCTAAAGCTGTAGTTGCTGGGTTAGGTTTTGGATGAGTGTATACAATCACTGAGAAACTTTGAATAATCTATCTGCCTTATTTAAGGACAGCAGGCTGATTGTTAGGAAAATTGAAGGTAGTGACATACACATCCTCTAATGCTGACAGAACTGGAGGGATTTGCAAAGGTTCTGGAAATTCCATCTGCAACAACTCATGGTATTGACAAATCTCAGTGTTCTCCCACTGAAAACGGTGGCACTTTCTGGAAATAGTTTCAGAGAAAGAAAAATCCCCACAGGGAGAATGAGGTACTGTGCTCTCCTCTGAGTCTTAATCAGAAATCTGAGGAGAGAACCCTGGAACTGTCCCTTCATCTTCCTTCCCTAATTCAGAATCTTGAATCTTTTCAGGAAAAGAGGCAACCCTCTTTCTTTTACCAAAACCACATTATAAGAAGTATCAATATCCTGAATTAGACCCTGAGCCAAATCTAGTAAACTACTTTTGTCTGGAGAAACGTGAGGAGGAGTAGATACTTGTTAAGTTTTCTGTTTCTTTTTGACAGGAAAAATGGGGTCAACAATGTTGCTCATGGCAAAATCATCTTCTCCACGGATGGACACAACATTCTGACTAAACAAGGAAGCCTTCTCTCTTCCTTCTCCCAGGACAAACAGTAGTGGCTCTCTCTTGCCCACTGAGGGGATGCCAACAGAAAGAGAGGACTTGGCTAAACCCCAGTCCCATAGTGGCTGTAGGTACTACAGCAGAAGGATCTGGGGCAAAAGATGAGTGGTCTGAGTAAACATCTTTGGCCACAGCAGAGTCACTTACATGTAGCTGGGGCAAATTGCTCTCCTGCTGTGGTGCAAAGGCTGTTTGCTTAAACTTTTCTTTTTGTAGTTGGAAGATGGACTGATTGTGGGACCAGTACTTTGTTCCATGGTTAACACAGGAAATCATGCAATATAAGCCATTAAAAATTTAAAATTATTAAATGTCACTTTTTCCACAAAAACACAGTGACAAATAGTTTAACACACATTGACAGCCCCTGAAAGTAAAATGAACACAGTTTTCCACATGTAAAACAGTTTTCAGCTACTTTAAACAATTTTAAAACTGACAGGAAAAGTATGTGCTACAGTTTAAAAATACAGTTGAGTCTTACAACACTCTATTAAAACAGTGCTGCAGTAGTACTGCAGTGTAACAGAGCTTTTGAAATGTGGTGCAACCAAGAGTGCACTTATTAGATGCAGATTACTGTTTCCAAACAGCAAACTCAGAACCAAACCCACACTACTCGGCTGTAGAATGAACTCTCAGAAGTGCCCACGCCAATTCTTGCTCGGAAAAAACAGATTCTGCCCAAAAAACGAATTGAACACACAAAGATGAAGACAAGAAAGATGCAGTCAAAATCTTATAGGAAGTCCATCACGTTTATTCGAGCCATCAGAGCGCAGTTCCAGATATACAAATTACTGTCTTCAGAGATTTGATATACATATATATATATGTATATATATATATATATATATATATATATATATTTTTTTTTTTTTTTTTTTAACTTTTGGTTTGGATACTTTTGATATCACATTCTAAATAACAGCTCAAATGCATTCTGGTTGTTTGCATTGGTACATTGGCCATATCGTTTTAATGGATTTGAGTGAGCATGGTGGGGGTGACTGCTTGTTTTGTTTACTGAGCACTGTTCATACATTTAAGTTAGATTTTTATTTTACTTTAGTTAGTCAAGAAAATTAAGTGGATTAGTGATCTGTTCTTGGACATAGTTATTTTTTGAGAATGATTTGGAGCTGTTGTGTTTTTTGAAAGCTAGACTGAATCTTCTCAGTGTTGGCAAACTAGTTGTGTTGTTTGTCTTGTTTTCAGTTATCCTTTTGAGTCACAGCTGAAACTAGATGCCACCTTGGTGTGACATTGTTATATATGACATATTTTAAATATTGCTCCTGTAAACTCAGATAGCTGCTAGAATAACAAGTTTTACATTATTATATATTTTCTGTTGGATATGAAGTCTGAAATTCAAATGTCTACCATTATTTATTATTTAGTGACTTCAATCTTCATGTTTATATCCCACAATTCCATTGGAGTGGGTGGAGTTACATTATTATATATGCACATTTTATGCTAATCAGTGCCATGATTTTTGTTCAGTTGTACCTAGTTTTCATGGGCTTTTGCCCATATTTTTGATGTTTCTAGGTTGAGAGGTATGGTACGACTACTAATACTTCCTCCAGCACTATGGCCATTGGTACTGCTTTGAGGAGGTCTGCCTTGCTGCATTCTCAGAATCTTCTGTATGATATGAAAACGACATTTTAAATTCCTCTTTGGATAGGGATTTAGTTTTTGGTCTCCCTGCTGCAGAGGTTATCAAAAAAGTGTGATGAGAGGGGCAATCTGAAAGAAGGAATCTGCAAGATTTTTCAGCCCTCTTTTTTCAAAATTAACAAAGAGATTCTTTAACCCCTGATCCAGTTTCAGCAGCAAACAAAATAAACACTTTCAGCCATGTGCTGGTAAACAGAGGTTTAAGAAGAAGTGGCAAGGGGATTCTAAAATGTGTACATGACCCCCCCCCCAAAAAAATCAAGGACAGTCCAAGGAGTCAGAATGACTATTTAAGGGACCTTACCCCCTGCTCCTCTCCTGGCAGTCCCTCTTCCCTATCAGATTGTCTGAATCTCCATTTCTCTCTTGGCAACAGATAATTTCAGACAAATCGGTTCTGAAGATCATTTGTCAAGGTTACAGATGGCAGTGGGAGGACATTTCTCCTTTCAAGGGATGTTATTCCTCATCCACCACATCTGACTCTTCTGTTTCCCCTAGCCTTCAGCACATATTGCCTCTGGGAGTGATAGAGACAGTTCCTTTATCTCAGACTGAGAATGGATTTTATTCAAGAGTGTTTTTTGTGTCAAAGAAAGAAAATGCTATGAAGCCAGAACTTTCTTTTCTAAACTAATATGTGATCGTGTCCAAATTCAAATGCTATAACTTCACAAGCTGTTCCCCCATCATCCTCATTTAAGCTTCCTGGTAACACTAGATTTAAAAGATGCTTATCATCACATCCTTATTCATTCAGACTTCATGTATTTCTTAAGGTTTTGTGTATCTTGATCACATTAGCTGTTCTCTGCTTTGTCCTTTGGACTAACCACTGCATCAAGAGTATTCACAAAGTGTCTAGCTCCAGTTATAGCTCATTGCAGGCTACAGAATACCCCCATTTATAAAATGTAAGTGACTTGCTTATCTTTGCAGGGTATTTTTCAAAGTGTCAGGCATCTCTCACTAGAATGAGAAATCTTTTACACAAACTGGGATTCCAAGAGAACATTCAAAAGTCTTTTTTGTCTCCACCACACAGGATTGTGTTCTTGGGGTTTCTGCTAGACACCTCTGTTCAAACAGCTTTTCTTTCACAGGGAAAAATAGATATATACCTAGATCTATTTCTAGGCTCAGACGTCAGTCACTGAGAGGGAATACCTCAGGATTTTGGGTGTCATCGGATCTATGGTTCTCATGATACCCTTGGCAGGACTCCACATGAGAAAGATACTATAATATTGATCAGGGGTGTAGCCAGGATTTTCAAATTTGTACTCACAACTCCAAATTGCTGCCCCCACTAAGCCACACCCTCATCATCATGATGTTGCTACCCCCTTTACGGACATGTCCAAGTCATACTCCCATCACAGTGCTGCTCTCCTCCACCCTCAGCAAATGTCTGCCAGGAAGCTAATCTTTTACATGAAACACCAAAACAATAGCAAGCATTTTAGTTCAGACATGCATTTGACCCAGATGGGAAAGCACATAAAGTATTTCCCCATTTATATTATATGCTAAACTTTACTCCAGCTGAGCTGTATCCAGATGGCTACTCGTGAGTGCATTTTAATAAATTGTGACACTGTCCCCCACATGAAATTATCCATGACCTTAATTTGGAACTCCTGGAGATCTAAATTACCATTAAAAATAAGCTGCTATTCTGTTGCTAGTCACAGATCCCCACCAATGCCTCTCAGTGATCAAGAAATGTACCTTAACACCACTGAGTGTTTAAATATCAAATGGTTTACTATTATGTATGCGACCACCACATTATCGTCAGACAATTGCATGAACCTCATAAGGTTGAACAAATTACCGTACCACACAGAATGTCAATGATCCCTTTCTCGAACTGATGTTTAAATCACGGAGTGTTTTTTTGTGCATTTGAGCATACCATCGGATGTCAAAACTGGCCATGTAATGTTGAATTCGTACATTACTGTACGGATTTGACAATTTGGCTACCAGTCAACTCAATTTTTGCTTATTAGTGTCAACATTACTGCGTTTCACACATGTGCATGTCGACATTATGATAGTAAACCAAATCAAACATCTTGCTAGGGGGTACAATCATCTAAACATTGAGTGGCACACCTACACATCTAAAAAATGGATATGCTTGGCATTCCCTAGACTTTTTAACATTAGCATAAATTGTAAAAAACTACCCATGAAAATCTCATATACTCTCGACTTGGCCATTACCAAACTAGCTCCCACCTGTACCCCACTTTGCAGCTTTTCATCCCTCGTGAAATCTACCCATGTCACCTTCTCTGTCAGGTGTAGTGGTAACACCCCATCACCAAACCACCTTTAGAGACTTCTCCAGGGCAAATCTACTTCAGCTTGTACAAGACCTAGACAAATATTCCCAACAATTCCTCATAATGGTCACAACTAAGAGGGCTGCCACATTCACTTCCAATTTGTAGCAATACTCCAACAGCTGTGTAGAAAATTCAGCACCCATCCACCCTAAATACAATTATAAATTCAGGAAGAAACCTCTTTGGTGGAACTACCTTATTAATAAACTATACAACAAAATAAGGAACATAATGGCAAATTATAAAAACAAAAATCTCCCTCCCTTACCTTGAGGCCACAATGAAACATGCCATAAAGGAACTTGAGAGCACAACTAGAAAACGAAAAGCAGAGTCTGAGCTTAAGGTCTACATACCAAAAGAAGCTGCAAATCTTTCTTCATTTGTGTCAAGAAAGTAAGGAATAATATCCAACAATGTACTGGACTCATGTATAATATTACACATTCTGATTTCAAGGATATAGCCAATATATTAGGAGACAAATTTAGTGATAAATTCCCACTCCACTCCACAAAGTTATCCATGAAGAGTATTGCAAAACAAAATAAATATCTTCACATCTGAACATACACAAAGGTTTTGTTTATGCAAAATGTCTGTTAATATATTAAAATGCTAACAGACAGCCAAAGTAGACATACGGTATCATCCCAATTGTATGGTCAAAGAGACAACATGGGCAGACAAAAAAAAATCAAACATCAAAAAGCACAACTCAGGCTTGCTGTTTTACAGGGTCAATTATAACTTCTCCATTGGCAGTACAGTATCAGGAAATATGTTAAATTGTTTACGCACATAAAAACCACTACCAGCAATTGCACCCAGAAATGATTTCCAAGCTAAGTCCCTTGCTAATAGATGCTGGCAAACTTTAGCCCAGTGTTATTAAGCAACTGCCCTTCCCACAGATTGCTGTCTATACTCAAACTGCAAGACTGCATTTATTCCACTGCAGAATCAAAAGGGAATATATTCAAAACAGCTTGAATGACAACAGTCACAAAAAAGAGAGTGAGAGAGAGAGAGAGAGAGAGAGACAGAGAAGGTTAGAACATGTATCTGTAATAAATGGAAGTTCTGAACAACATCCTGACATTTGAAAAGACACAAAGATAAAGAAATCACAAAATCTAATTATAGCAGAAGCAGGTAGCAAAATCCATCTGCATACACATATTACAGAAAAAAGTTAAAATTCTAATATATAACAACTGTACATACCCTACATTTAGGAATTATCTTCGCTCTACAATCAACTTCCCTCTCACAGCCCAGCCCTTCTCCATCACCCTATTCATGTGAGCACAAGTCACATTGGGGCTCAACAGTTGTGCAGCACACAGTGCCCCACTCTTACATCAGTCATTTCAATGGCCACTTAAGTTAATTTTTTCATTTGATGTTTATAAAACCTTCATCAAGTTATACTGTGAAATTCCTATCCCATTTATTCGAACTTTGCATAATATACTTTTCTCCACTTTTCTTAACTGTTCTTCAGTTAGTTTTCCCACCCACCCTCTCTGTTTCTGTTTTGGTGTTAATCTTAGTGGCTTTGAAACTGCCCACCCCTCTTGTAAATTTGCGTTTGAATACTCCTTCTGGGCCCATCTCATTTGCTCACTCAACTGAGTTTAGTGAGATCATATTCTGATTTCAGGCATTCCTACTGTGTACAAAGAGAGCATCTGGGAAAGAGAACAAAAACAAAAAAAAAAATTTAAGCTTGTTTCCTACCTTTCCTGTTAAGTGGTCTAGACGGTTTGTAGGCTTCTGAGCCCCCAAGCCCTTTTGTGTTGGAGGAAAGTCTTCTAGCTTAGTTTTGTTTTTTATAACTAGCCAGTTTTCTAGTTTTAGCACTCAAATCTGTTTCTTTGAACTCAGCACTTGTTCAGAACTCATTGTAAGCACTACATAAGCTGCAAATTGCTACAGCACTCAACTTTCCTCACTTGTCTAGAGGAAAGCAGTTTTTAGTACTTAATAAATAAACACCTATCCAGCCATGTCTAAGGGTCAGCTCCCAGTGATTTCACCTGTCTACCTGATGAATCTGGGCATCTTGGGGCAATGCAGCAATTGCCTCATGTACACAGACAACCCTCTCCTCCTACCACCCAACACTACAACCTGTGAGAGATGCACTTATATAGCCAAACTGGAAGCAAAGCTCTCTTCACCCAAGACTGGACTAGACAGTCAAGAGGAAAAGGTAAACACTTGCACCACACCACACTCATCACATAGTCCCTCAAAACCTACACCACCAATACACACACATAGAAACACAAAACACATACCTACATTCGCGGAGGCTCTCAATAAAAACCTGCCCAAACATCAGAGACATCCAAAGCATAAACGCAAGCAAACTCCACCCCCCAACACAACCCAAATGACACATAGCCCACAAACTCAGTGTGCTACTCAACCACAGCCCATAAGGCATAACAATGTACCCAACACTCTAGTCATAGGTGACTCTATAGTCAGGCACACTGATGTTCCACTCACTAGACTAAACAAGGAGAAAGTTACTGTCAGCTGCCTGTCAGGTGCCAGGATCCACCACATAACGCATGCACTCAGGTCACTCCACAATAAGTACAAATATGACACTGTCATTGTCCATATTGGTGTGAATGACCTGAGATGTACCTCCCTGGACTACAGGAAAAGAGACATGGAGGAGCTCTCCGATCTTGTATCCCAGGCAGGTATGACCCTAACCCTAAGTAGCATCCTGCCATCACCCAGAATGATACCATAGGACAAAATTATTGACTTCAACTATTGGCTAAGCTTCTGGTATCATTCTAAGGGGATCCAGTATTTGTCTGCCTGGGACGACATGATTGACAAACCACGATGCTTTGCCAGAGATGGCCTGCACCTGTCACCCTTAGGATTCTGGATACTGGCTAAGGCTTTTGCCACCCCTATAGTGCCTTTTTTAGGCAAAGTTTAAATGACAAAGTCACCACTGTAACAGGTACAATCAAGCAAAATCTGAGGGTAATGCAAATCAATGCTAGAAGTCTAAACCTGAAAATGCACTCACTCGAGGCACTCTTTAAAATGGAGAACATTGACATCTGTGCAGTGACAGAGACCTGATTCAAAGCTCCGGAGAGCACCCCTGCATTACCAGGCTACAATTCATACCACACCTTTCGGCCACCTAACCCAGAACGAAGCACTAAAGGCAGAGGCGTGTCCATATTCATTAAGGATATCCACACCTCCAGGCTAGTTGCACAGCATAATGCATCCAAGATTATCCAAGTGCAATTAACTCTGGGCAAGACCGCAATCCAAATTGTAGCTTGCTACAGACCCCCCACCATGCCCCAGGATTCCCACTCCTCATTTCTTGATACACTGGAAAGTATTAGGGTACAACCCAACACCCTAATAATGGGTGATTTCAACTACCCCACCATTAACTGGGAAAACTACTCATGTACCAACTCTTTTGCTCAACGTTTTCTAGAATTTATAAATTCCAACGCCTTGGATCAACTTATTCACACCCCCACTAGGGGCAGCAATATCCTAGACCTGGTCATTACCAACATGGGAAACTGGTGTTCCACACCAGAGGTCAATTCCTCGTTGGTCAGATCTGACCACAAGCTAATCAGCCTAGACATCCACATCCCACCCCCACCCCTAATTAGAGAAACCATCGTAAAAAACTTCTCCAAAGCCAACTTCACACTTCTTAAGACAGAAGTGGCAAACTTCACGACACCCGTGCAGATGGACAATAGAGGTATGACTGCTGAATCCTACACAAATGCACTTTATAAGCACTTACACGAGTGCATGGATCATGCTATCCCTAATAGAACCAAGATGTTATCCTCCAAAAAAAGGAAGCCAATCTGGTGGTCCTCTGCCATAAACAAACTCTACAACAGAAGAAAGAAACTGTTGCAAAAAAGAGTAAAATCCCATGACTGGAGGAACTCCCTGGTCAACCCCAGTAAGAAGCTGAAATCCCTCATAAAATCCTCCAAAGCTAGTTACGAAAATAAAATTGCCACTGACTCTAAAGACAGCCACAAAGCGTTATATGGCTATGTCAAGAATCTCAATGGGAACACTCAGATCTGTTTTGAGTTACAGCACAATGGCGCTAAATATACAGAACCAACTGATATTGCCAACATCCTAGCAGATAGGTTCAGTGCTAACTTTACCCCCCTCTCACCCCCTAGAGGGCCCATCTCTATACCAGAAGAATGCAATGTTCCTATAATCATGTCTGCACAGGTAAAAAACACACTCTCCAAAGCCAAGAACACAGCATTCATAGGACCTGACAATATCCCAGGCTGTGTTCTACATGAACTAAAGAATGAACTGGCACCCTACCTAAGTACCATGTTCAATCATAGCCTCACCTCAGGCTTTGTACCCAATGAATGGCGCACCACAACTATTATCCCACTCCACAAAGGTGGAGCCATGACGGACCCCGGGAACTACCGCCCCATTAGCTTGACGAGCCTCATCTGCAAGGCCATGGAATGTATCATCATGGAACTCATAAACAAAGACATTGGTAATCTCCAAACTCTGGACCCTACCCAGTTTGGATTTGTAAAAGGCAGATCATGTCTCCTAAACCTGATTGACTTCTTTGAAGCAGTCACCAAAGCCATAGATGAGGGTAAAATGGTTCACACAGCTTATCTAAATCTCACCAAGGCTTTCGACACCATCCCCCACTCTGGAATCATAGATAAGCTCGCTAAACTAGGTATAAATCCCTATGTCACAAGATGGGTTGCCAACTGGCTCACGGACAGAACCCACATTATGAAAGTAGCAGATTCCAAATCCGACTTCAGACCAGTGACAAGTGGAGTACCACAGGGTTCAGTCCTGGGTCCTCTCCTGTTTTGGTATCTACTTCTCTGAAGTGCAGGCTAACACAGAAGGTCTTTGACTAACAACGTTTGCAGATGACTGCAAACTAGGAGTCATAATCGAAACCCCTAATGATGTGGACAAATTACAAAAGGGCCTCACTGAGACAGATACCTGGTGTTAAAGCCATGGCCTGAAGCTCAATGCCAAAAAGTGTATTGTCATCCCCTTTGGTAAAAACTCTGTACCCATGAACTACCACATAGCTGGTAGTCTACTTAATGCCAGAAATGTGATAAGAGACCTTGGGACACAGGTGGATAGTAGTCTCTCCTGTGATAATCACATCACCACAGTGGTCAGGATATCCTTCTACATGGCTCATTTCATCACAAAAGGATTCTCATCCAGAAAAAAAGAGGTCATTGTTCCCCTCTACTCATCACTCATTAGACCCATTATAGAGTACAATGCCCCTTTTGGTATGTACCTCACAAGACATCTACAACAACTGGAAAGACCACAGAAATATCTCACAAAGAGGATTACTGGCCTCAAACAGATGCCCTATGCAGACCGTCTCAAAAAACTACAGCTTACTTCATCGCATATTGCCTACTCAGGGGCGATCTCTGCCTAACATACAAAGCTTTGTCAAACCCAGAGCTGTTGGACATGCTCCACTTAAAGAAATCCCAAACCATCCGAGCTACACGCTCTAGGGACCTAAACCTTGTCACCACAATAAACAGAACATGCTGGAGGGATAGATTCCTGTCCCAGAGACTTCCCATACTCTGGAACAGACTACCTATCTATGTCAAACAGAGCTCCTCATTAACACTCTTCATAAAAATCTTGATGATTGGATGGGAAATGGGAAATTCACCCCAGGGATCACTTTTGTGGCTCTGCTTGACAGGGGCAAATGAAAATAATTTTCTTGGGTGGCGAAAGCCAGGGTACATTTTTTGGCTAGGCTTATATACACTCTAGGGCAAATAGCCTAGTACCTAGCTATGAACCTATACCTTCTCGTTCTATCTTACGTCACATGCTCTAAACACTAATGACAAACTTGTCACAATCTAAAGCTCCAAAGTGTATGAGAAGGCAAAACAAATTGGACGGCAGCCACTGAGCAAGTTAGTCAATCCTGCAGCTGGTCCAGATCTTAAAATAATGATTTGGTGAAGAAAAAAGCACTTTTAAGCCATTTAAACCCAGCACACACTCTGAATGTGGCACAGATACAAAAACACAGGATTCAGCCAACAAAAGCAGCATACCTCTTATCTTCTTCACTAAAGAATTCTGACCAAAGTCAAAAACAATGGGGGAAAACTTGGGACATTATTTTAAAATATTATTGTACTTCACTTAAAAAAGTTGTTAAGACGACCGGTTTAACATAAACATTTTCTGAACAATAAATTTGAGATTATAATGTAAAACAATACTGGCTTAATGTAATCCCTAATTATTTACAGGAAAATTAAAAAAAATTAGGATGGGGTATGTCAAAAATGTGAGGTAAAATCAGGTATTTTTTAAAAGTATGAATAGCAGAGATGGAGAAGAAATGGACCATTAGTTATCCAAAATAATAATGGCAAGCAAATTTGAGCAGTGATAGTGAATTCACTAATTTACAACAACAGAGAATACGATTCTGATTTTTTTAAAGATGCTGGTTTAGAAAACATACTTACCAGCTTTCTTGCCAGTACTCTACTGAACTTTAACAAGGACACCCCCCCATTCACTTCTACAAAGTTTACACAAATTACAGTATCAAGACTGCATTGAGGATTAAGAGAAAACCCCAAAAGAAAACATGGCAGTTGCTTTCATTTTTTGCGGCTTTGCCACCTTCCAGGGAACATTTTCACCTTTTCATCCAGAAATTAACTCCTTCCATACAAAATCGGGCTGAAACAATAATAAAATGAAAATACCTGATGAGTTGTAAATTGCAGTGCAGTCTCAAGTCGATGTTTGCATCCACTACACAACCATTTTTTTCTTTTCTTGATACAGCTAAGGTGGTTCCTCCTGGGTCCCAGTGCTTGCCCCATTGCTGCGCCCCATTCACATTATTTGTACTGTAATGCGTACACTGCATATGCCTCCCGACATCCTTGGTATTGATGTCTCTTTGGTCCTAGCATCAACACCCATTATCTTTTCAAATCACAGTTCTGAGGGTTGTCGAAGAGAAATCAGTTGGTGGAAAAGTACAGTTGTGTACACTTACCATAAATATAGATGTTCAAGTGTATTCACTGTTGCAGTCATCACATTTGGGTTATCTGCTTGCAGTAGCCCTCAGTCGGCCTGATTATCAAAGTCTTGGGTCCTGCGTCGGTTGCTGTCTCATCTTCCATGACATCAGGTAGTCAGGGGTATAAAGCATGCAATCGACACCATTACATTCATTTTTCTTGCCCCAGATGTCAGGTGCCCCCATAATGGGAAGCAATTATATACAAGGTTACACCACCAACAAAAAAGCAAATACACCAAAAAGCTTCAAGCTTAGTAAACAAGAATAGAGGTATAGCCAAAAGAAGTCAGGGGGCTGGAGGGAGGGTAACCAGGACTGCAACATTGAATACACTCAAACATCTACATTTATGGTAAGTGTACACAACTGCACTATGTTCTTCGTGTTTCACTGTTGCAGTCATCACATTTGGGTAGATTCCCAAAGCTAAGGATGGGAGGAGGACTTTAGATAGCATTAGGACCAGCTATGAGGCCTTGCAAGACTGCAGTGGCAAAGCCAGCTCTGGATTTAGAAAAAATTGATAAATGGTAACGCTTGGTGAAAGTATGTACAGAACTCCTGGTAGCAGCTTCTAGGATGTCCCAGGTAGGGACACTTCTGAGAAAGGCTGTAGAGGTAGATGCAGCCCTAGTTGAATGGGGTCTGATCCCCTGTGGGATCCATGGTGCTTATAGCAGAAATGAATGCAATGGCCTATCCATTTAGAAATGGTTTGCTTTGAAATAGCCTTCCCCTCTGCCCCTGCAGCAAATGCCACCAGCAGTTGATCAGATTTCCTTTGAGGTTTAGTCCTGTCCAAGTAAAATCTAAGTTGTCTGCGCATATCTACGGAGTGCAGTATCTGTTCCCCTTTGTTCTGTGGATTAGAAAAGAAGGTTGGCAAATGAATGGACTGGGGTCTACCTGACAACGTCGACAGCTTAGAACGCCGACACTGAGAACACCGATGCCAGAAGATCGACAACTGAGAAGACCGACGGATGAAAACACCAACACTGAGAACACCGACATGGGAAAAGGCTGTGTAAGTATGCGGTAGTGATGGACGTTAGGGTGCGAGTAAGGTAAGTGTGCGATACTGACGGTCTGTAGGGATAGGGGTGGGTTAAGTGAGTTAGGGTTAGGGCGCGGGTTAGGTGAGTGTGCGATAGTGACGGACCTTAGGGTTAGGGTTTGGGTTAAGGTTGTAGATAGTTGTGTATGTGAGGTTTAGTGTGGGTTTGTAAGGATTTTGGTGGGCTTGTGTTGTGTGTGTGCTTTTTGGACAGGGGATTTGTTTTGTTTGTTGATTGTCGTTATTATGGTGTGTCGGGCATGTGAGGTTTTGTGTTTGTGAACTGTCGGTTATGTGGTGTCGGTGATTTCGTTGTCGGGCATGTGAGGTTTCATGTTTGTGAACTGTCGGTTATGTGGTGTCGGTGATTTCGTTGTCGGTGTTGTGATGTGTCGGTGTTGTCAGGTAGACCCATGGACTGACATCGGTTTAGAGCAAGAAAAAGTTTCCCCAGCAGGGTACTTAGCTTTAGTTGAAGACTTCAGTTCTGAAACTCAAAAACGAAAATTTCAGGAGTCGGCCGACCCGCACTTGCAAACTGCTTCTGCTTTGGGCACCGCATGGCAAAAAAGACTGATGTAATGGCGGTAGCTGCATGTTTTATACCCATGACTACCTGACGTCATGGAAGATGAGACAGCAACCGACACAGGACCCAAGACTTTGATAATCAGGCCGACTGAGGGCTACTGCAAGCAGTGACTGCAGCAGTGAAACACGAAGAACATTAGCAAATATCCCTAAATATAAGTCGTCACTTCTTCCCACAGTTACAAAGCTGTCAACATAGACACTTCTGACTTTGATTGGGGAGAAGTTTCAGAAGGGATAAAAGTACAAGGTGTTTGAGATACAAAGGGCAGATGCAAGCATATAAATATAAAAGAGATGCTTGCTCTAATCAAAGCACTCAAATGTCTGAAACTTCTTTGGTTCCCCTGGACCTCTTCAACTTGTTACTGATAATACTACAGTCATGTGGTACAAAAAACAAAGGGGGATCCAGGTCTTAACCCTTTTTTACAGACTAGTAATGTTAGCTTTAGATTTAGCTTCCCAGAATAATCTTACTGTACAGGCATCTTACATCTTGTCAGAGCAAAACTGCGACAGACAAGTCCAGCAGGACAAAGGCAGACCTCATAATTGGAAGCTTGATCTGGGAGTTTTCCTAGATTTTACCCATCTGTGGGGAGTTTCTCAAGTAGACCTTTTTGTTCCTGTCTGAACAATCACCTACCAAAACTCTGTTCCAGGACTGCATGCAAGAAGCCCTGGAAGATGGATGTTTTTTCTTTCCTTAGGTCAGGAGTTTTAGTGTATGCTTTTCCATCCTTTTATCTGATATCCAGGATATGTCTGAGGATTCAGCAGGGATCCACTAAGATCATTCAGGTGACTGTTCTTCTGGCCCAGGCAACAGAGGTTATCCCTTCATTAGGAAGTGATGAGAGGAAATTACCTCAAATTTCCTCACAGAATGGATCTACTCACAAAAGAGCACTTCAGCCACAATTAACTTCGACTGACTGCCAGGACGATAGGGTGTTAATTCCCTTTATACACCTACTTACTGAGGATGTGCAGCACGTAGTTCTTCTTCTTCTGGCTTTTTCCCGGTTAGGAGTCGCCACAGCAGATCACCTGTGTGCTCATGATTGGCAGTGGAGTTTTACAGTGTCGAGTTGCCAGCCCGGCACCCAACCTTCCACAGAAGGCACACACACACTCACACCTAGGGTCAATTTAGAGTGTCCAATCCACTTACAGCATGTCTTTGGGATGTGGGAGGAAACCCATGCGACCACAGGGAGGACAGATACTGGATCACCTTAGAATGAGAACAGAAACTAAACCATTGCAAGACCTTGTATGCTAGTAAGGACGTGACAGCTATACTGGATCACCCTTGGCAAATGA